>NW_025534301.1:0-229204 GCF_020615455.1 Coregonus clupeaformis
GCTCTAGTGTAAATTCTCTCTCCTGTCTGCTCTGTAACTTTCTCCTGTCTGCTCTAGCATGTAAATTTCCTGCCTACCCAGTATGTAATTTCTCCTGTCTGCTCTTGTATGTAACTTCTTCTCCCTTGCCCGTTTGTATCTAATAATTTCCTGTCTGCTCTGTGTGTAACCCCTCCTGCCTGTTTCAGGTGTAAATTCCTCCTGTCTGCCTCCCAGTGTGTAATTTCTCCCTGTCTGCTCCCAGTGTAACCCTCCTGTCTGTTTCAGTGTAATTTCTCCTGTCTGTTTCAGTATGTAAATTTCTTTCTCCTGTCTGCTCTGTAGCAAAATCTCTCTCTCTGTCTGTTTGGCATTCACACTTTCTCCCTGCACTGCTCTGTATGTACCTTCTCTCTCTGTCTGCTCCAGGTGTAAATTTCTCCCTGTCTGTTTCAGGTAAATTCTCTCTCCTGTCTGTTTCAGTGTGTAAATTCTCTCCTGTCTGTTTCAGTGTAAATTTCTCTCGTTGTTTCAGTGTGTAATTTTCTCCCTGTCTGTTTCCAGTGTAATTTCTTCCTTGTCTGTTTTAGTGTGTAAATTTCTCTGTTGTGGTGGAATTCTCTCCTGCCGTTTAGTGTGTACCTCCCCCTCGTCTGTCGCAGTGTAACTCCCCCCCTGTCTGCTCTAGCAAAACACTTCCTGTCTGCTCTCCATGTGCATGTACTTTCTCCCTGTCGTTTGTGTATGTAATTTCCCTGTCTGCCTCTGTGTAACCCCCCCTCTGTCTGCTGTGTAATTTTCCTGTCTGTTTCTGTGTAAATTTCTCCTGTCTGTTTCAGTACTCCACACTTTCTGTCTGTTTCAGTGTAAATTTCTCCTTTGTCTGTTTCAGGGGCTAATTTCTCCTTGTCTGTTTCAGTGTAAGACTCTCTCCTGTCTGCTCTTTGGTAAAATTCTCTCCGTCTGCTCTAGTATGTAACTCTTCTCTTGTCTGTTTCAGAAAAAATTTCTCTCCGTGTTTAGTGTACCTCTCTCCCGTCGTTTCAGTGTGTAAATTTCTCCTCACCTGTTTCAGTGTGCAATTTCTCTTCTCCTGTCTGCTCTTGTGTATGTACTTTCTCCCTGTCTGTTTCAGTGTAAATTTCTCTCCTTGTCTGTTTCAGGCAATTTCTCCTGTCTGCTCTAGTGATGTAACTTTCCTGCTGTTTTGCAGGTAACCTCCCTCCGTCTGCCTCTGTGCATGCACCCTCCCTGCCTGCTCGTGTAATCCCCTCTTCCCTGTCTGTTTCCAGTGTAATTTCTTCCCTGTCTGTTTCATGCATGCAACTCCCTCCTGTCTGCTCTGTATGTAAATTTCTCCCTGTCTGCTTCCAGCATGTACCTCTCCCTGGGTCTGTTTGTGCATGTAACTTTCTCCCCTGTCTGTTTCAGTATCTAACACTCTCTCCTTGCCCGTTTCAGTGTGTAATTTCCCTGTCTGTTTCAGGTGTAAATTTTAGTGTTTAGTATCTAATACTTCTCTCCTGTCGTTTCAGTATGCAATTCTCTCTCTCTGTCTGCTCTAGCATGTAATTCTCTCTCTCTCTCATCTGTTTCAGTGTAACTCCCCCCTGTCTGTTTCAGGTGTAAATTTTCTCCCTGTCTGTTTGTGTGTAACTCCCCTCTCCCTGTCTGCTCTGGTGTAAATTTCTCTCTGCCTGCTCAGTGTAATCTTCTCCTGTCTGTGGTGTAAAATTTCTCCTTGCCCGTTTGTGCAAATTTCTCCCTGTCTGTTTCAAAGTAAATTTCTGTTGCTTAGTATTGGGCCACTTCCTGTCTGTTCTAGTGTAAATTCCTCTCTCCTGTCTGCTCTATGTAACTCTCTTCCCTGTCTGCTCTGCACTTTCTCCCTGTCTGTTTGCGTGTAATTTCTCTCCTGTCTGCTCTCCCAGGGAATTTCTTCTCGTCTGCTCTGTGCACAACTTCCTCTCTCCTGCCTGCTCTAGCTTGTACCTTCTCTCCTGTCTGCTCTGTGCATGTAACTCCCCCCCTCCCTGTCTGTTTCAGTATCTACCACTTCCTGCCTGTTCCAGTGTAACTTTCTCCTGTCTGCTCTCAGTATGCAACCCCTCTCCTGTCTGCTCTGAGTGAGTAAACTCCTCCTGTCTGTTAGTATGCAACTTCTTCTCCTGTCTGCTCTAGTGCAAATTTCTCTCCCTGTCGTTCTGTATTCCCACACTTCTCCTGTCTTTTAGTATCTAACACCCCCTTTCCCCTGTCTGCCCCAGTGGCAACTTCCTGTCTGCTCTGTATGTAACTTCTCTCCTGGGTCTGCCCAGTGCAATTTCTCCTATCTGCTTGTGTATAAATTCTCTCCTGTCTGTTTCGAAAACACTCTCTCCTGTCTGTTTAGTATGTAACTTCTCTCCTCATCTGTTTCGTATGTGACCCTCTCTCCTTGCCTGTTTCCAGTGTAACTTTCTCCTGTCTGTTTCCCGTATCTAACATAAAATAAGCTCCGCAGTCTCTCTGCAATTAGATGCCTTCCCGTCCGTTTCTAAATGAATGTTTTTGTTGCCTGTATCGCTGCTCCATTTATCCAAACGTACTAGGAAGCAAAGTAAGTTTTGCAATTTAATTTAGGTTGCTAAGTAATGGTTAAGGGGGATAAGCAGCATTAAGTTTTGTACATTTGAATGGTTATGAATACAGGTTTGGATTGCATAAAAGCATTACGCTTTGTACTCATTCTGAAATGGTTATGTAAGGGCAGGTTTGGGATTGCTAAAGACATGCTTGAAATGGCATTCTGAATGGTTATGTAAGGGTTAAGGTTTGGAATAAGCAAACATTACGCTTGGGCAATTTGGTTCTGAAATGGTTATGTAAGTGTTATGTCTGGGAGAACAAAATATAAATCTGTTGCCCATAACTGGGATGGAACACGAGCCTTCTGAGCCAGAGCTGGGGATAATGCCGATACACTACCTCAGCCCAGAAGCAGCAAACGAAGCCTACCTGATGGGTTGATTACTGTTGCCTTAGTGGCTGGTTTTGAAAGTACCCTGGCACAGTTTGTGGACATGGATAGAATCACTCTCATGTAAATGAGCATGGGGACAGCAGATCATAGGGAGAAATTGAATATACAGAACAAACACACTAGCCAGCTGGTCTGCGCATGCTCTGAGGACGCGCTAGGGACCAAAAGCTCTTAAGTAGGGGGTTAACACGCTTAAATGTTTACTTACGTCACATGGAGGCGAGAGCCGCATGTCTCTTGTAGAAGGGCTGGCCAGTGGTACTGTGTTATCTGAAAGTGGGTGAAAAAGGTGTTTAGCTTGTCTAAGCAGATACACATACGTGGCTGTATTCTTTGTAGTGTGGATTTTCAGACTTTATGCATACGCCTTGTCTGACTCCATTGGAATTATGTAATCCACTTTGGTTCTATAATGACGCTTTGCTTGTTTGATTGCTCATGGAGTGAATAAGCAATTACATTGTTTGTATTGGCCATTCCTAGTCAATCTAAGTGCTAAGAAACATGTTAATGTTTCGCTTCTGTGATTCATGCTAACGCTGCCATCTATTCCCAGTTTCTAAGTTAGGTAGGCTGATAGTCACAGTGGGCATAATATCACCTATATACTTCCTGATAAACCTAAAGCACGGCTGTGCATTCGCCTAAATTAATATAGCCACCAGTTGGCAGCTCAGCTTCTGATTGTCAGCATCCATTGCGTGCCACAAATGTATGCGGTTAGAACTGTGGAAAGAAGGAGGAATAATAATTATCGCAAGACGGCCTTCTTTCTCTCTACCTACTTTTATGTGTCTCTCAGGCGGTGGTTCTGGTCTCGGGCTGATGCTGGGCCTCGGTACGCCTCTCCGCCTCCTGGACGTGGGACGGAGTCCACACAGACATGGGGTGAGGGGACGGCTGACTGGGTCTCCATGGGGGACGCCCTGACACTGTGACGGGGAGGGTATGGGTCTGAGGAGAGGAGCCTGGCCCGGCGGGGATGTTTGGACCCAACCTATTTCGACTTCCACTGGCCGCGCCCTGACCGGCCCGCTGTCCCCGGTCCTCTTGGCCGGGCGACGCCCAGGCGGCTGGGGCCAGGTGACTGTACTGTCAGCACTCCCCCTGTTAGTTCTCTCGCGCCGCACTCCGCTGGCCCATTGGACACCGGGTCTGAGAGCAACACTTTCCTGGGCCCAGACTCTCAAACCGCTGAGCCTCTGTGGAACATGCTGTGTTCTGCCGGGGCTTGTAGGTGTTTGAACGGGCGGCTGTGGGATGCTCTCCCAGCTACTCTATGTGATAGCTGAATGACCGCCTGGTGAAGCAGCTTCTGACCACCGTGGCCTTCTCCGCTGGGCCGGTGCCTTCTGGATCAGAGTTTGTCCTTTGGCTGGGCTGTGGCCTGCATGCAGCTGCGCCCCAGCAGCCTCTTCAGGTTAGTTTGGTCTCACCTGGTTTTAGACATGGCAGAGGCTGACTAGCCCCAGCGATTGGATAAGGGAGTCACATGGTGAGGTATGCATATACTCTGGGGCAAAGATTGTGTTTTGGAGCAAAAAGTAGGATATAACCAGGTTGTTTCCTGAGGTGGGAATGCCACTGGGTGGATGCACTGTCAGTGGTTCTATGTGGGCATCAAATGATATTATGAAGGGCAGCCAGAAATAGCTGAAGATGGATTTGTGAATTGATTTGGGGTACTCTACTTAACACCAATAAACGCCCATAATATCTGGCCTCTGCCTCCTAATCATGTGGCATTGAACGTGTTAGCAGACTTTTTAGCCTCCACAACTGGCTATGACTATTGCAGCCTGTGGGTACATTTATTGACAATTTTGATACCTTCTGGAAATAGTTGGATTATAAGGAGCAGATAATTCACCCAAATAATTAGGCTCCTGGATCCTTCTACATGTTGAAACAATTTACTAATGACCTAAGTCAATTATTACATCTTCTCATGTCTTCCGGTGCTCTGATTCGCCGGTCTACTATTACTGGGTCCTACTCACTCACTGGCGGGGCCTACAGAGCTTCCTGGGCCATGCAATTTCTACACATGCTTCATCAGCCCTCAGCTCCATAGCGCCCAATGCTCTCTCTCCTTCAGGGTGGGCCTAAGCTGGGCCTGGAATCTGAGTAGCTGACTCTGCCGCAGCTGAAGGAGAGGTTCAGCAGCGCCCATCCTAAAACACCAGATCCATATCAGCCTCTTTCATCCTGTAGGAGGTGTCTCCAGCTGCCGGTAAGCCGAGAAAATGTATACCTGCATTTCTTTTCTAAAAAGCACCTTCAGAAAGGAACTATGGAGTTGAGACAGGGAGCTGCTGCGGTGGTCCTCAGCTCTGGAGAAAGTGGAGACACTGGTCAAAGGCGTAGTCATCCATTCCTGAATTCTTACTTACCACCGAGAATTTGGAGTACAGGATGCAGGAATGCTAGGTGGGCCCACTTCCTCTACTCTGCCTTCAATTCATTCGTTCACTACAGGATTAGAATATGAAAGCTGATGTGACTTCCAGGACAAAATGGCACCGAGAAGGAAGGATCTGTAACCTGCCCGCCTCCTACCGGTGGGCACTCTGCCGCTTGGGATGGTGGACGGGCATCCTCCGCCTTGGCAGCTAGAGGACCCAGTTACTGCCACTGCCCCTCCGGGGCGGTGTATGTACCTACCCAGTGTCGTGACTTCCAAGCATACTATCTTTGCGGCAGGGGGCACTGGCACACACCCTGTATCTCCTCTAGCCCAAAATACTGGTGGCCCACCTGGCTTCTGATGTCTCCTGCTATATCAACTCCTGTCTCCAGATGTGCCTCAAAACGAAGACACTCTTGAACACTCGCAGGCAAACTAGTTCCTCCCAGTGCTTCAGTGCTGACTTTGGTCAGCACCTGCCACTCGACCTCCTACGCTCTGACGGCTTCCACTCTACAGTCATGGTGGCTGCAGATCGGTTCTCCAAATCATGCAATTTGTTGCCACTAACTGGTCTCTCTCCTTCTGCTCTCCAGGTGCTGAGGTCTGTTCCCAACAGGTCTTCGGCATTATGGACTCTAGAGGAGCATTGTCTGACTGGCCCCACCACTTCCCGAGTGTGAAGGCTTTCCTGGAGAAGATCGGGCATGGCCAGCCCTTACCCGGAGAAATTAGCCGAATGGGGCAGGTGGATACAGAAATCCAGGAGCTGGGGAGGCTCCCTTCTGCCACTGCCAGACCGCAGGTGAGGCGAAAGCCTTCTTCCTGCAGAATATGCCCAGAACTCCCCGCTCACCTCCATGGGCCTAGCCCCTTCCAGTGCATCTCAGCTAAATGGTTCTGCCTCTGGACACCTAACCAGACCGATGCGCCTGTTTCACAGGGCGGACAGGTGGGACGCTACATGTCATCCTCCCAGAGGCCAAGCATAGAGGAATGACCAAGCCACCGCCAGCAGCAGCCCTGTGGCCCCAGCCTGAGATCGTGTCTGTCTGTCCACAAAAACCTCCTCCCCGCCTACTTCTGTGAAGAAACTGAGCCCCAGCCTGGGGGCTGCCAGGAGGTCCAGCGGATAAATATGTATCATACTGGCTACTCCTTCCCCTACTACCGTTGTCTCACTCTACTTTCATGTGTCTCTCTCAGTCAGGTGGTTTTGTCTCGCTGATGCGCCCGGGGTACGCCTCCGCTCTGGACATTGACGTGAGTCCGGCGACATGTGTGAGGGACGCTGACGGCAGGCTAAGGGGGACGGCTCAGCTACTCTGGGTGGACTGGGAGGGGGTCCTGGAGGAGGAGGGAGCCGGTCCCTGGGCTGGGATGCTCCTGACCCTAACCCATTGCGGCACCAAGGAAGACTCAAGGAGCCTCCAAACAGGTAGCCAGTTGTGAGAAACACAGATCAGGTTAAAGGCTATAAAAATGATCCTAAACTGAACATCCTATTGAGTACCATTAAATCCATGGAGTAAAATTGAAAGAATATGGCATCAATAAACCTGCTGGCAGGGGCCGCCACCAAAACTCGGTGACCAGGTAAGGAGGGCATTAATTTGAGAGGCACAAAGAGACTAAAGATAACCCTAAGGAGCTGGTGTGTAAGCTCTGTACAGCAGAGATTGAGATTCATTCATAGACTCACTTAAACTGTGTGAGTACCTGGTGAGCTGCGCTTACGGAGGTCTAAAAAGTACTGCTTAAAGAAATCTAATGAGCAAACACGCTTGGTGTTAAAAGGCATGTGGGAGACTCTCAAATACATGGAAGAAGGTACTGGTCAGATGAGACTTCAAATTGAGCTTTTGCCATATCAAGAATGCTGAGGTTTATAATACAAACCTAACACCTTCTCATCACCTCTTGAGAACACCATCCCTACAGTGAAGTATGGGCGGTGGTGACCATGCTGTGGGATGTTTTTAATGCAGGTATGGGAAACTGGGTCAGAATTGAAGGAATGATGGATGGCACTAACACAGGGAAAACTTTGAGGAAACCTTGCTCTATCTCCAGAGATTTGAGACTGGGATGAGGTCACTTCCAGCAGAACAATGACTCAAGTATATTTGCTAAAGCAAATACTTGTGTGTTATGGAAATACTTAAATATCTGGAATGGGCTCTAGCTGCATCTATAACTTCAATCTATAATTGAGAATCTGTATGACTTAAAGATTGCTGTACACCAGCGGAACCTATCCAACTTGAAGGAGCTGGAGCAGTTGCCTTGAAGAATGCAAAAATCCCATGGCTAGATGTATGTTTATAGGAGATATACTTAGTAGACTGTAGCTGTAATTAAGGTAAAAGTTGGCCTACAAAGTCTTGACTTTGGGGTGGAATAGTTATGCACGCTGGAAGCTGCCTTTTTTGTCTTATTTTTGCTCTGTTCTTACAAGAAAATATTTTGCATCTTGAAAGTGGTAGATGTTGTAAATTCAATGATATAAACCTCTAAAATCATTTTAATTTGTGCTGTAAGGCAAATGTTAAGTAGAAAATGTCATGCTTAATATTTCACAAGCTAACTGTATGACTACACTACATTCTCTGTAGATAGACTATACTGTGGAGTTAGACTATACTGACAGCTGGGGTGGAGAGAGTAGACCTCTCCTGGTTCTGACAGCCGGGTGGTATATACCTCCTGATCTGGGACAGTGGGTGGAGAGTAGACTTCCTGGTTCTGGACAGCTGGGGTGGAGAGCAGACCTGGTTCTGGAGCAGCTGGGGTGGAGAGTAGACTCTCCTGTTCTGACAGCTGGGTGGAGAGGAAGACCTCTCCTGGTTCTGGAGCAGCTGGGTGGGAGTAGACTCTCCTGGTTCTGGAGCAGCTGGGGTGGGAGGGACTCTCCTCCGGTTTGGACAGCGTAGATGAGACAGACTCTCCTGAATCTGGATGAGCTGGAGAGTAGAGTTTTATGAGCCATACAATGCCATGTTTACTGCTGGGAACCTGTGGCTACCAGATGTATGAGCTAAATGCCAAGGTGAGCATTATTGTATGGGATCTTAAACCATGGTGAAGCAACGGTAGGGACAGAGCGGATGGAGATGAGTTGGTGGAGGTGCAGTGTGGTAGATCTAAGAATGGCTTGCAGCGTGGCACCAGGCAGGGGTTAATGGATGGCTCTGGGAGACATCGTAGAAATAAATGGAGGTGGGTGACATTTGAAAGCCATTGCGGTAAAACAACAATTCAATGCTAAAATTCCAAGAC
This sequence comes from Coregonus clupeaformis, assembly GCF_020615455.1. Classification (NCBI taxonomy): domain Eukaryota; kingdom Metazoa; phylum Chordata; class Actinopteri; order Salmoniformes; family Salmonidae; genus Coregonus; species Coregonus clupeaformis. The sequence continues at coordinate 8,688 of NW_025534301.1, forward strand.
TGATACTGACAAACATAATGTTCATGGCTAATGTATCCGCAGGGAATGGATGCAGCTTGGAGTTTATGAAGGGTGATGACGACCAGGTGTGCAGATTGCTGATGGATGCAGGTGCGGGAATTCAGAGAGCTCCCCTGAGTTGCCCAGAAACCTCGGGAAACTGAGATCGCGAGCGGAAAAACTAGTCCAGATAGTGAATCACCTGTGACTGCCGGGATCGCTGGCAGTACCCTCCGACTTAACGCCACCGGCCGACTCCCGAGCCAGGATGGAGGCGTAGAAGCGCTGATGATGGTAGCAGGCCAGGTCTGCCGCTGAATTCAACTTCCTTCTAGACCAGCCTTCCCAGTCTGGCTTAGATACTAAACCCTGCCCCGCCTGCCTGAACGATGGCATGCGCGCACTGTAGGCAGATCACCCTTTACCATCTGAGGAGGAGGAGGGAGGGAGGCGGAGGAGGCAATAGAGGACTGAGGTGCCAGGCTTGAGGTGCAGGAGGACATGAAAGGTGGGATGCAATTTGAGCCCTCAGGAGTTTGAGCTTCTAACTGCCACCGGATTGACTACCTTCACCTGTAAACGGGACCAATGACCCTCGGTAATGTCTTCCTAGACTTCAGTCCGTAAAGGAAGATCCCCGTGAAGCAATCAGTGACCCCATTCCTCATGGGTGTGGTGAGCTGGATCCAAGCAGCTTATCTACTGAGCTGATACTCGTCCGAAACTCTAAGGAGTGCCTTCTGGCCCGGCGCCAGGTCCGGGGCACTGTATTTAATATGGGTGGAAATAGAAGGAAGACTTGAGAGCCTTCTCCTGAGAAGGGAACATGGAGGTTGCAGCTACAGGCACTGGAAGGGAGACATCCCAGTGGTGGCGTAGGGAGAGTATTGTGTATACTCAACCCAAGGCAACTGAGAGACCCAGGAGGTGGGGCTGAAGAGGCCAGGCAGCGTAGGTGATTCCATCTTCTGGCTGGCTCTTCACTACCATTGATTGGGGGTGAAAACGATGAGATCATCGTAGCCTCCAATGGCCAAATGAAGTACTCCAGACAGAGGTAACTGAGGCCACGGTTTGAAACTAGATCACTGGGCAAACCTGTGACTCCTGGAAATCTCTCCTGACCCAGGATCTCTTGGATGCCTCCAGGCAGAGGGAAGCGGTAACTGGCACAAAGTAAGTAACTTGCTGAATCTGGTCTAGATAGTTGAATGCATCAGTGTTCTTTGTGAAGGGGTAACTCAGTGACAGTTAGGCCATACCATGGACGCTGGGAATAGGAAGGGGCAAGGAGTCAGAGCTGGGCCGATTGGTACTTTATTCTATGCATACACTGACAGGCAGCAACATAACCCCGAGTATCTTTGCCATGGTGTTACCAAAATGTTAGCGGAAAGAAAACGCTATCGCCCGAGCGCCACGCCAGGCGACAAGCACCTGCTGGGTGGGATCATTTGAGGACCGCAGGGACGCACCCGACTTCCAGGTACAAATAACCGACCGTGGACTACATTGGGACTGGCCACCCTAAGAGCCAGCCACTTCCTCCCAATCCTCCACCTAACAGCTCCTACGACGCAGTTGGGGGAGAATTGTCTGGTTTGGACTCACCTTCCTCCTGCCTTGGAGAATATCCGAGACACAAGGCCCGCCTTGTCGTTTTAGATTCAGGTGGTTCATTAAAAAATTGAATCGGCCTGCAACAACTTACCACTTTATTTGACGGGAGTTGAGACGCTCAGCCATTGCACGTGGCGTGATTTCCTGAAATGTCAGATAATAAACGTTGCCTCCGCCAAATTCAGTGGGCGCCTACCCTCCAAGGCAAGTTTACTGCGAGGCTCCAAGCGCTTCATATCAGAATTCCTCTCCGCAGGCAAAGAAGCACAGGAGTAGTAGGGAGGATGAGTTTATGTCAGGAGTATCACACAGGATGGCGCCAACTCCTACATCAGACGTGGGTCACTTCAACCTACGAACTGACGGGCGGGTTGCTGAGAGAGAATCAGTGCGCAGACCGCCTTTTCAAACGGGGGAACGCCGATCCGCCTCCGGATTCCAATGAAGCCTTGATACTGAAGCCGCAGCGAACGGATGCCACACGGCTGTAACTGGATGAATTCCGCGGAAATTGCAACCTAAAATCTGGAGCTGCAATCTCGACCACGAACATTTGTATTCCAGAACTGCTTCAACTTTCCTGGTCATCCCACCCTCCTGAGATGATAAAACTGAAAGGATGTCGCAAGGAACCCAGACTTCTCGCCTTCACCACAGGCGATTTCAACAATCGCTGCAGAACCTGGGCCGGACATGCTGACGTGGTCGGGAAGGTTCTCTAGAAGACTTGAAATGTATCCAGGTAAACAAAATACAAAGAGACTCGATTATATTCCCAGGACGCTGCTCACTATACTTGGAATACCGCTTGAGCAAATAATGTCCAAAACGGTATCACTGATACTCTAAGTGACCATCAAATGAAACTCTGGCCAACCACTCGCCTCCTCTGATCCGGACCCATGCATACGTGATTGCGAGGTCTAGTTGGTGAACACCGTAGCACCTGTAAGGAGTCGAAGGAATCATCAAGGGCAGGGATACTTGCTCTTGACCGTGATGCTGGCTCCAACCTCTGAGTAATCAATACACGGTTTGTAGAGCCATCCTTCTTACCTACAAAGAAGAAACTCCACTTCTAGGTGATGATTTAGGATTTAACGACCAGCAGCTAGGGACTCTTTGATGTAGGTCTCCCAAAGCTCATGCTCAGGCGTGGAGATACTGCAGCACCTTCCTTGTGACAGCTTCAGGAAGAAGGATGTACAATTCATATGGTTTGTGGGGAGGGAGGACAGAGCTCTTCTGCTTACTGAACACTCTCCCCTGCAAATTCTGATATATCTCGGGAACCAGGACAATTGGGGGTTTAGCTCTCAATCACCTGACTGGGAAACTGAATGGGGACAGGCAGTTCTGAGACAGCTAGGCATGACACCAAGGTCTAACTCAAGTTATCTTTGCCTGGCCACCCAATCGACCATGGGATTGTGTTTCTCTGTTGTGTATCATGACCAGAGGAACATGGAAGACGGCAGAATGAAGAATGAACTTCATCTCCGAATGATTCCCGACAACAGCATCTTAACGGTTAGTCCTCACGTGATACGTGCTGGGGACTACTGCCTAGAGTGGTCGCCCAATGGCTTCCCAATTGCTCCTTTTGGAAAGCCTCCTAGGTCTCCACCAACTCGGTACTGATGAAAGCTTCACCACCTGAATCGATAAAGCGTTAATCGCTAAGTTTGATTCCTTGCTCATGGGCGGTAGCTGGAAATGGGTCTGATAGAGGCATTGAGAGAAAGAAATTGGCCGCTAAAAGTCCTTGAATTTAAAGTAGCGGGCAGTTTGACGTACGCTTTGTTAAGTGATGTAATGTTCGAACAATACAGCAGAGGAGCAGTGGTTTACGCCTATGCTGACGCCTTCCTTGGCACCCACGCTTCACTCTGCATGGTTAGAATCGGGAGAGAGGACTTCCGACAATCTTGGTGGTGAGAATGATCGACGTGTTTGTCTACCACCCGGACCTACCGGGAACTGAGAAGCTGATCGCATCGATTTGACTTACTGCTCTCCCCCCTCCCGCCCTCGGGACTCACATCCACCCGAATAGATAAGGCCACCAAGCTGTCCAGGCCACTAGGCCTGGATAGAGATCAGCTCATCCTTGAGCTGCCCGGCAGACTCCCAAAAAGGCCGCCTTGCAGAGATTCCTTATCTGCACCTTGATTTCCACAGCCAACGCCTTGAACCTTATCACGGGTAAGCCGTGCCACACGGCAGCCCTTGCGGAGCGAAACAGGCACTTAGCCGCGCCCTCTCGACGGAATGGTCAAGAGCTTCTATCTCGCCGTGGAAACCCTGGTGGCGAAGCGCGGTGGGTCTTGTCGCTTCCCAAACGGCTGAAGCCTATCGCAGTTACCACCACGGTAGCAACTTCAATCACAAAGGCCATCTTAGCCTTGTCTGTGGTATAAGAGTAGGCCAGGATCAACACTAACTTGTCACTGCATAAGGGGAAAGAATGCATCTTCCAGCTCCTCTCATATTTATCCAAGGCCGAAACTTTGGGCCCACGGAAGGGACACCGCTTCAGACGCCGGGCAGGGCAGACGGGTGAAACTGGTAGGGATCCTCCACCGGAAATTTGCGCTGGTTCTGACCTCATGACCGGTAGAAAGGTTCGGACCTGCCATCGCCATCTCCCAGCTCCGGGTATGCGATGGCTTCAAACATCTCTCTCCCTGATGGGTAATGCATATTATGCACAAAGAGCCCAGGTCCGCTGGCCCATTACTATCGGACTGCCCTGCCGCCGTTTACACGGGCTTTAAACCTAAAGGCATTCATAAAGGGTGAGTTGAAATGGGTGATACTTCATTTGAAGGATTCCAAAACGGCGAAGAATAACCATGGAGCAGAGTGGACGGCGAGATGTGAGTTGCGGAGGTGCAGGCGCAGAGATCAGAATGGCTGGGCAGCCGCCAAGCAACCAGGCAGGGGTTGGGTGGTTACCTGGGGAGATTGACTGCAGAGAAACAAACGGAGGCAGACACGGCAGGCCAACAAGGTGGCAAAATAACAAAACTAATGCTTGGGAAACTATGGGTGACTGATATAACGATGTCATACTGTCTTAAGGCAATGCATCCGGCAGGGGAATGGATGTTAGGCCAGAGCCTACATGGGTGGGATGATCAGGACCAGTGGATTGTGAGGGATGCAGGTGCGGAATTAAGAGAGCCCTGAGGTTCAGAACCCTCGGGAACTGAGACCACAGTTGGAAAACTAGTCTCACAGACAGGACCTTACCCAGATCGCTGGATTGCCATAAAGCAATGTATGCACTCACTAACTGTAAGCCGCCTACAGAGCGCTCACAAATGACTAAAATGTAAAATGTTCTACTAGTCCATTTAGAGTTCTAGAATTCCCCATACTGTATATCACTATGTTCTACTTGTATCCACTGAGTTCTAGGGAATTTAGCACATGGCTTACTATGTTCTATAGCCCATTATAGAGTTTAGAATTCCATACTGTATAATACTATGTTTATAGTCATTAGAGTTGGAATTCATACTGTATGTCACTATGTTCACTGAATTATTTAGAGTTTAGGGAACCATACTGTATATCAATACTAAGTGTTCTACTAGTCCATTTAGGAGTTCTAGGGAATTCACACTTGGTAATTACATGCCTTCATTTAGTCATTTAGAGTCTAGGAATTTATACTGTATATCACTATGTTCTATTAGTCATTTAGAGTTTAGAATTCCATACTGTATATACTATGTTCTACTAGCTCATTTCATGAGTTCTAACGTATACTGTATATCAAGTGTTCTTGCTAGTCCATTTAGAGTTCTAGAATTCCATACTGTATGGTCACTATGTTCGTTTGCAGTCCATTTAGGAGTTCTAGAATTTCGCATGCTGTATACTATGTTCTATAGTCCATTTGGGAGTTCTCAGAATTTCCCTTCACAGCATATCACTATGTTCTATTAGTCCATTGAGCTTCTAGATTCCAGGTACTTGTATATCACTTGGTGTTCTAATAGTCCATTTAGAGTTATAATTCCATACTGTATAATACATGTATTTCTACTATCCATTTAGAGTTCTAATTCCCATGCACTGTGCTCATCACTATGTTCCTACTAGTTCATTTAGGAGTTCTAGAATTCCATACTTTGTATATCACTATGTTCTACTAGTCCATTTTAGAGTTCTAGAATTCCATACTGGGTATATCACTATGTTCTGCTAGTCCATTTAGAGTTCTAGAATTCCATACTGTATATCACTACTGTTCTGGTAATCCATTTTAGAGTTCTAGAATTCCATACTGTATACTGCCTATGTTCTACTAGTCCATTTAGAGTTTCTAGAATTCCTACTGTGGTACTCAATATGTTCTACTAGTCCATTTAGAGTTCTAGAATTTCACTGTATATCACTATGTTCTACTAGTCCATTTAGAGTTCTAGAATTCCATACGGGTATCACTATGTTCTACTTGGTCCAAGACGAGAGCTTGCTGTATTCACTGTGTTTTTAGAGTTCTACTATGTTCTGTGTTCTAGTCCATTTAGAGTTCTGCAGAATTCCCACTGTATATCACCTATGTTCTGCTAAGTCCATTTAGAGTTCAATTCTATACTGTATTCACTATGTTCCTGCTAGTCCATTTAGAGTTCTAGAATTCCATACTGTATATCACTATGTTCTTTTTAGTCCATTTGGGGAGTTCTAGAATTCCCATACTGTATATCACTTTCTGTTCTACTAGTCCAATTAGAGTTCTAGAATTCCATACGCGTATATCATATGTCCTGCTAGTCCATTTAGAGTTCTAGAATTTCCGTATGTATATCATGTTCTGCTAGTCCATTTAGAGTTCCTAAATTCCATACTGTATATCATGTGTTCTATTAGTCCATTCTTAGAAGTTCTAATAACCTATATGTATATCATTATGTTCTGCTAGTCCATTTAGAGTTCCAGAATTCCATACTGTATATCACTAAGTGTTCTACTAGTCCATTTCAGAGTTCTAGAATTCCATACCGTATATCACTATGTTCTAGTCCATTTAGAGTTCTAGAATTCCGATACTGTATATCACTATGTTCTACTAGTCCATTTAGAGTTCTAGAATTCATACTGTATCAATAAGTGTTCTCACTGAGTCCATTTAGAGTTCTAGAATTCTTATGACTGTATATCTATGTTCTACTAGGTCCATTTAGAGTTCTAGAATTTCGCAACTGTATATCACTATGTTCTGCTAGTCCATTTAGAGTTCTAGAATTCGCTACTGTATATCTGGCTCATGTTCTGCTAGTCCAAGTTTATTCTAGGCAATTCCATACTGTATATCATTATGTTCTGCTAGTCCATTTAGAGTTTCTAGAATTTCCATACACTTATATCACTATGTTCTACTAGTCCATTTAGAGTTCTAGAATTCCATACTGTGGTATCACTATGTTCTACTAGTCCATTTAGAGTTCTAGAATTCCACACTGTACATATGGTTCTGCTAGTCCATTTGGAGTTCTTTATAGATTCCATCAAGTAACACTTTTATGTTCTGCTAGTCCATTTACAGTTCTAGAATTCATATGTATATCAATATGTTTTCACTAGTCCATTTAGAGTTCTAAATTCCTACACTGTATATCAATATGTCTCTGCTATTCATTTAGAGTTCTAGAATTCCGCACTGGGTGTATCACTTTGTGTCTACTAGGTCCATTTAGAGTTCTGAGAATTCCATACTGTAGTATCTGGCCATGTTCTACTTAGTCCATTTAGAGTTCTAGAATTCCATGCATATCACTATGTTCTACTAGTCCATTTAGAGTTCTAGAAATTTCCATACTGTATATCACTATGTTCTGGCTAGTCCATTTTAGAGTTCTCAGAATTCCATACTGTATAACTCACTGTTCTATAGTCCTATGAGAGGTTCTAGAATTCCACATGTATATCACTGTGTTCTACTAGTCAATCAGGAGTTCTAGAATTCCATACTGTATATCACTATGTTCTGCTAAGCACTCATTTAGAGTTCTGGGAATTCATACTGTATGCATCATATAGTCTGCTAGTCCATTTAGAGTTCTAGAATTCCTATACTGTATATCACTATGTTCTGTAGGGGTCCATTTAGGGAGTTCTACAATTCCATACTGTATATCCATATGTTCTGTAGTCATTTTAGAGTTCTAGAATTCCAGTGACTGTGGAATACTATGTTCTACTAGTCCCATTTTAGAGTTCTAGAATTCCATACTGTATATCACTAAGTGTTCTAGGGTCCATTAGAGTTCTAGAATTCCATACTGCATATCACTATGTTCTAACTAGTCCATTTGGAGTTCTAGAATTCCATACGTAACTGTCTTCATGTTCTACTAGTCCATTTAGAGTTCAGAATTCCATACCTGTATATCATTATGTTCTGCTGGGGTCCATTTAGAGTTCTAGAATTCTATACTGTATATCACTATGTTCTACTAGTCCATTTAGAGTTCTAGAATTCCATACTGTATATCACTATGTTCTTACTTAGTCCATTTAGAGTTCTAGAATTATATTCATTTAGAGTCTAGAACGCAGTACACTATGTTCTCACTAGTCCATTAGAGTTCTAGAATTCCCATACTGTAACTCATCTCCTATGTTCTACTAGTCCATTTAGAGTTCTAGGAATTCCCAACCTGTATATCACTATGTTCTACTAGTCCATTTAGAGTTCTAGAATTCCATACTGTATATCACTATGTTCTACTAGTCCATTTAGAGTTCTAGAATTCCATACTGTATATCACTATGTCTCTACTAGTCCATTTAGAGTTCTAGAATTCCATACTGTATCATCACTATGTTCTACTAGTCCATTTAGAGTTCTAGAATTCCATACTGTATATCACTATGTTCTACTAGTCCATTTAGAGTTCTAGAATTCCATACTGTATATACTATGTTCTACTAATTAATTTAGTTCTAGGTAGTCCATTTAGAGTTCTAGAATTCCATACTGTATATCACTATGTTCTACTAGTCCATTTAGAGTTCTAGAGAATTCCATACTGTATATCAATGTTCTACTAGTCCATTTAGAGTTCTAGAATTCCATTACTGTATATCACACTATGTTCTACTAGTCCATTTAGAGTTCTTAGAATTTCATACTGGTATACGTCACTATGTCTGCTAGGTCCATTTAGAGTTCTAGAATTCCACTGTATATCACTATGCTCTACTAGTCATTTTAGAGTTCTAGAATTCAAGTACTGAGACCAAATAATCAAACTATGGTCTAAGAATAAGGAAATTACTTACGACAGAACAACAGAGGATTTATTTTTAAACAAAAAGTAAAGGAGAAAAAACAACACAAAAAGTTGAGAAAAAGGAGAAGTAAAAGAAGTGACAGTAGGAGGTATATATATAGGGGACACGTAGAGTAATGTACAGGGTACTGCTAGTCGAGGTAGTTGAGGTAATCTAAATGCTGTAGAGAAAGTCACTATGTCTTACTAGTCCATTTAGAGTTCTAGAATTCCATACTGTATATCACTATGTTCTACTAGTCCATTTAGAGTTCTAGAATTCCAGTTCTACTGTATATCACTATGTTCACTAGTCATTTAGAGTCTAGAATTCCATACTGTATATCACTATGTTCTACTAGTCCATTTAGAGTTCTAGAATTCCATACTGTATATCACTATGTTCTACTAGTCCATTTAGAGTTCTAGAATTCCATACTGCATATCACCATGTTCTATTAGTCCATTTTAGAGTTCTAGGAATTCCATACTGTATATCACTATGTTCTACTAGTCCATTTAGAGTTCTAGAATTCCATACTGTATATCACTATGTTCTACTAGTCCATTTAGAGTTCTAAATTCCATACTGTATATCACTATGTTCTACTAGTCCATTTAGAGTTCTAGAATTCCATACTGTATATCAATATGTTCTGCTAGTCCATTTAGAGTTCTAGAATTCCATACTGTATATCACTATGTTCTACTAGTCCATTTAGAGTTCTAGAATTCCATACTGTATATCACTATGTTCTACTAGTCCATTTAGAGTTCTAGAATTCCATACTGTATATCACTATGTTCTACTAGTCCATTTAGAGTTCTAGAATTCCATACTGTATATCACTATGTTCTACTAGTCCATTTAGAGTTCTAGAATTCCATACTGTATATCACTATGTTCTACTAGTCCATTTAGAGTTCTAGAATTCCATACTGTATATCACTATGTTCTACTAGTCCATTTAGAGTTCTAGAATTCCATACTGTATATCACTATGCTCTACTAGTCCATTTAGAGTTCTAGAATTCCATATGTCATATCACTATGTTCTACTAGTCCAATTTAGAGTTCTGGAATTCCATACTGTATATCACTATGTTCTACTAGTCCATTTAGAGTTCTAGAATTCCATACTGTATATCAATATGTTCTGCTAGTCCATTTAGAGTTCTAGAATTCCATACTGTATATCACTATGTTCTACTAGTCCATTTAGAGTTCTAGAATTTCCATACTGTATATTCTTACTAGAGTCTATAATTCACATGTTCTACTAGTCCATTTAGAGTTCTAGAATTCCATACTGTATATCACTATGTTCTACTAGTCCATTTAGAGTTCTAGAATTCCATACTGTATATCACTATGTTCTGCTAGTCCATTTAGAGTTCTAGAATTCCATACTGTATATCACTATGTTCTACTAGTCCATTTAGAGTTCTAGGAATTCCATACTGTATATCACTATGTTCTACTAGTCCATTTAGGAGTTCATAGAATTCCATACTGTATATCACTATGTTCTGCTAGTCCATTTAGAGTTCTAGAATTCCATACTGTATATCACTATGTTCTACTAGTCCATTTAGAGTTCTAGAATTCCATACTGTATATCACTATGTTCTGCTAGTCCATTTAGAGTTCTAGAATTATCGTATATCACTATGTTCTACTAGTCCATTTAGAGTTCTAGGATTCCATACTGTATATCACTGTGTTCTACTAGTCCATTTTAGAGTTCTAGAATTCCATACTGTATATCACTATGTTCTACTAGTCCATTTAGAGTTCTAGAATTCCATACTGTATATCACTATGTTCTACTAGTCCATTTAGAGTTCTAGAATTCCATACTGTATATCACTATGTTCTACTAGTCCATTTAGGAGTTCTAGAATTCCATACTGTATATCACTATGTTCTACTAGTCCATTTAGAGTTCTAGAATTCCATACTGTATATCACTATGTTCTACTAGTCCATTTAGAGTTCTATAATCCATGCACTGTATATCACTATGTTCAGTTCCCTTAATTCTAGAGTTCTAGAAATGTTCAGTTATCATTTGAGATGTTCTACTAGTTCATTTAGAGTTCTAGTAATTCCATATGGGTATCACTATGTTCTACTAGTCCTATTTAGAGTTCTAGAATTCCATACTGTATATCACTATGTTCTGCTAGTCCATTTAGAGTTCTAGAATTCCATACTGTATATCACTATGTTCTACTAGTCCATTTAGAGTTCTAGAATTCCATACTGTATATCACTATGTTCTACTAGTCCATTTAGAGTTCTAGAATTTCCATACTGTATATCACTATGTTCTACTAGTCCATTTAGAGTTCTAGAATTCCATACTGTATATCACTATGTTCTACTAGTCCATTTAGAGTTCTAGAATTCCATACTGTATATCACTATGTTCTACTAGTCCATTTAGAGTTCTAGAATTCCATACTGTATATCACTATGTTCTACTAGTCCATTTCAGAGTTCTAGAATTCCATACTGTATATCACTATGTTCTACTAGTCCATTTAGAGTTCTAGAATTCCATACTGTATATCACTATGTTCTACTAGTCCATTTAGAGTTCTAGAATTCCATACTGTATATCACTATGTTCTACTAGTCCATTTAGAGTTCTAGAATTCCATACTGTATATCACTATGTTCTACTAGTCCATTTAGAGTTCTAGAATTCCATACTGTATATCACTATGTTCTACTAGTCCATTTAGAGTTCTAGAATTCCATACTGTATATCACTATGTTCTACTAGTCCATTTAGAGTTCTAGAATTCCATACTGTATATCACTATGTTCTACTAGTCCAATTAGAGTTCTAGAATTCCATACTGTATATCACTATGTTCTACTAGTCCATTTAGAGTTCTAGAATTCCATACTGTATATCACTATGTTCTACTAGTCCATTTAGAGTTCTAGAATTCCATACTGTATATCACTATGTTCTACTAGTCCATTTAGAGTTCTAGAATTCCATACTGTATATCACTATGTTCTACTAGTCCATTTAGGAGTTCTAGAATTCCATACTGTATATCACTATGTTCTACTAGTCCATTTAGAGTTCTAGAATTCCATACTGTATATCACTATGTTCTACTAGTCCATTTAGAGTTCTAGAATTCCATACTGTATATCACTATGTTCTACTAGTCCATTTAGAGTTCTAGAATTCCATACTGTATATCACTATGTTCTACTAGTCCATTTAGAGTTCTAGAATTCCATACTGTATATCACTATGTTCTACTAGTCCATTTAGAGTTCTAGAATTCCATACTGTATATCACTATGTTCTACTAGTCCATTTAGAGTTCTAGAATTCCATACTGTATATCACTATGTTCTACTAGTCCATTTAGAGTTCTAGAATTCCATACTGTATATCACTATGTTCTACTAGTCCATTTTTAGAGTTCTAGAATTCCATACTGTATATCACTATGTTCTACTAGTCCATTTAGAGTTCTAGAATTCCCATACTGTATATCACTATGTTCTACTAGTCCATTTAGAGTTCTAGAATTCCATACTGTATATCACTATGTTCTACTAGTCCATTTAGAGTTCTAGAATTCCATACTGTATATCAAAATCAAATCAAATCAAATTTTATTGGTCACATGCGCGAATACAACAGGTGCAGACATTACAGTGAAATTACTTACTTACAGCCCTTAACCAACAGTGCATTTATTTTAAACAAAAAAAGTAAGAATAAAACAAAACAAAAAAGTGTTGAGAAAAAAAGAGCAGAAGTAAAATAAAGTGACAGTAGGGAGGCTATATATACAGGGGGTACCGCTGTAGAGTCAATAGTGGGGCACCGGCTAGTTGAGGTAGTTGAGGTAATATGTACATGTGGGTAGAGTTAAAGTCACTATGTTCTACTAGTCCATTTAGAGTTCTAGAATTCCATACTGTTTTTTTATATCACTATGTTCTACTAGTCCATTTAGAGTTCTAGAATTCCATACTGTATATCACTATGTTCTACTAGTCCATTTTAGAGTTCTAGAATTCCATACTGTATATCACTATGTTCTACTAGTCCATTTAGAGTTCTAGGATTCCATACTGTATATCACTATGTTCTACTAGTCCATTTAGAGTTCTAGAATTCCATACTGTATATCACTATGTTCTACTAGTCCATTTAGAGTTCTAGAATTCCATACTGTATATCACTATGTTCTACTAGTCCATTTAGAGTTCTAGAATTCCATACTGTATATCACTATGTTCTACTAGTCCATTTAGAGTTCTAGAATTCCATACTGTATATCACTATGTTCTGCTAGTCCATTTAGAGTTCTAGAATTCCATACTGTATATCACTATGTTCTACTAGTCCATTTAGAGTTCTAGAATTCCATACTGTATATCACTATGTTCTACTAGTCCATTTAGAGTTCTAGAATTCCATACTGTATATCACTATGTTCTACTAGTCCATTTAGAGTTCTAGAATTCCATACTGTATATCACTATGTTCTACTAGTCCATTTAGAGTTCTAGAATTCCATACTGTATATCACTATGTTCTACTAGTCCATTTAGAGTTCTAAAATTCCATACTGTATATCACTATGTTCTACTAGTCCATTTAGAGTTCTAGAATTCCATACTGTATATCACTATGTTCTACTAGTCCATTTAGAGTTCTAGAATTCCATACTGTATATCACTATGTTCTACTAGTCCATTTAGAGTTCTAGAATTCCATACTGTATATCACTATGTTCTACTAGTCCATTTAGAGTTCTAGAATTCCATACTGTATATCACTATGTTCTGCTAGTCCATTTAGAGTTCTAGAATTTCATTACTGTATATCACTATGTTCTACTAGTCCATTTAGAGTTCTAGAATTTCATACTGTATATCACTATGTTCTGCTAGTCCATTTAGAGTTCTAGAATTCCATACTGTATATCACTATGTTCTACTAGTCCATTTAGAGTTCTAGAATTCCATACTGTATATCACTATGTTCTGCTAGTCCATTTAGAGTTCTAGAATTCCATACTGTATATCACTATGTTCTACTAGTCCATTTAGAGTTCTAGAATTCCATACTGTATATCACTATGTTCTGCTAGTCCATTTAGAGTTCTAGAATTCCATACTGTATATCACTATGTTCTACTAGTCCATTTAGAGTTCTAGAATTCCATACTGTATATCACTATGTTCTACTAGTCCAATTAGAGTTCTAGAATTCCATACTGTATATCACTATGTTCTGCTAGTCCATTTAGAGTTCTAGAATTCCATACTGTATATCACTATGTTCTGCTAGTCCATTTAGAGTTCTAGAATTCCATACTGTATATCACTATGTTCTACTAGTCCATTTAGAGTTCTACAATTCCATACTGTATATCAATATGTTCTGCTAGTCCATTTAGAGTTCTAGAATTCCATACTGTATATCACTATGTTCTACTAGTCCATTTTAGAGTTCTAGAATTCCATACTGTATATCACTATGTTCTACTAGTCCATTTAGAGTTCTAGAATTCCATACTGTATATCACTATGTTCTACTAGTCCATTTAGAGTTCTAGAATTCCATACTGTATATCACTATGTTCTACTAGTCCATTTAGAGTTCTAGAATTCCATACTGTATATCACTATGTTCTGCTAGTCCATTTAGAGTTCTAGAATTCCATACTGTATATCACTATGTTCTACTAGTCCATTTAGAGTTCTAGAATTCCATACTGTATATCACTATGTTCTACTAGTCCATTTAGAGTTCTAGAATTCCATACTGTATAGTCACTATGTTCTACTAGTCCATTTAGAGTTCTAGAATTCCATACTGTATATCACTATGTTCTACTAGTCCATTTAGAGTTCTAGAATTCCATACTGTATATCACTATGTTCTACTAGTCCATTTAGAGTTCTAGAATTCCATACTGTATATCACTATGTTCTACTAGTCCATTTAGAGTTCTAGAATTCCATACTGTATATCACTATGTTCTACTAGTCCATTTAGAGTTCTAGAATTCCATACTGTATATCACTATGTTCTACTAGTCCATTTAGAGTTCTAGAATTCCATACTGTATATCACTATGTTCTGCTAGTCCATTTAGAGTTCCAGAATTCCATACTGTATATCACTATGTTCTACTAGTCCATTTAGAGTTCTAGAATTCCATACTGTATATCACTATGTTCTACTAGTCCATTTTAGAGTTCTAGAATTCCATACTGTATATCACTATGTTCTACTAGTCCATTTAGAGTTCTAGAATTCCATACTGTATATCACTATGTTCTACTAGTCCATTTAGAGTTCTAGAATTCCATACTGTATATCACTATGTTCTACTAGTCCATTTTAGAGTTCTAGAATTCCATACTGTATATCACTATGTTCTACTAGTCCATTTAGAGTTCTAGAATTCCATACTGTATATCACTATGTTCTACTAGTCCATTTAGAGTTCTAGAATTCCATACTGTATATCACTATGTTCTACTAGTCCATTTAGAGTTCTAGAATTCCATACTGTATATCACTATGTTCTACTAGTCCATTTAGAGTTCTAGAATTCCATACTGTATATCACTATGTTCTACTAGTCCATTTAGAGTTCTAGAATTCCATACTGTATATCACTATGTTCTGCTAGTCCATTTAGAGTTCTAGAATTCCATACTGTATATCACTATGTTCTGCTAGTCCATTTAGAGTTCTAGAATTCCATACTGTATATCACTATGTTCTACTAGTCCATTTAGAGTTCTACAATTCCATACTGTATATCAATATGTTCTGCTAGTCCATTTAGAGTTCTAGAATTCCATACTGTATATCACTATGTTCTACTAGTCCATTTAGAGTTCTAGAATTCCATACTGTATATCACTATGTTCTACTAGTCCATTTAGAGTTCTAGAATTCCATACTGTATATCACTATGTTCTACTAGTCCATTTAGAGTTCTAGAATTCCATACTGTATATCACTATGTTCTACTAGTCCATTTAGAGTTCTAGAATTCCATACTGTATATCACTATGTTCTACTAGTCCATTTAGAGTTCTAGAATTCCATACTGTATATCACTATGTTCTACTAGTCCATTTAGAGTTCTAGAATTCCATACTGTATATCACTATGTTCTACTAGTCCATTTAGAGTTCTAGAATTCCATACTGTATATCACTATGTTCTACTAGTCCATTTAGAGTTCTAGAATTCCATACTGTATATCACTATGTTCTACTAGTCCATTTAGAGTTCTAGAATTCCATACTGTATATCACTATGTTCTACTAGTCCATTTAGAGTTCTAGAATTCCATACTGTATATCACTGTGTTCTACTAGTCCATTTAGAGTTCTAGAATTCCATACTGTATATCACTATGTTCTACTAGTCCATTTAGAGTTCTAGAATTCCATACTGTATATCACTATGTTCTACTAGTCCATTTTAGAGTTCTAGAATTCCATACTGTATATCACTATGTTCTACTAGTCCATTTAGAGTTCTAGAATTCCATACTGTATATCACTATGTTCTACTAGTCCATTTAGAGTTCTAGAATTCCATACTGTATATCACTATGTTCTACTAGTCCATTTAGAGTTCTAGAATTCCATACTGTATATCACTATGTTCCAGTCCATGTTTAGAGTTCCAACTAGTTCCATACATGCAGAGTAATCACTATGTTCTACTAGTCCATTTAGAGTTCTAGATATACTGAATATTCTACTGGTTCAGAGTAATTTCATATATGACTATGTTCTACTAGTCCATTTAGAGTTCTAGAATTCCATACTGTATATCACTATGTTCTACTAGTCCATTTAGAGTTCTGAATTCCATACTGTATATCACTATGTTCTACTAGTCCATTTAGAGTTCTAGAATTCCATACTGTATATCACTATGTTCTACTAGTCCATTTAGAGTTCTAGAATTCCATACTGTATATCACTATGTTCTACTAGTCCATTTAGAGTTCTAGAATTCCATACTGTATATCACTATGTTCTACTAGTCCATTTAGAGTTCTAGAATTCCATACTGTATATCACTATGTTCTACTAGTCCATTTAGAGTTCTAGAATTCCATACTGTATATCACTATGTTCTACTAGTCCATTTAGGAGTTCTAGAATTCCATACTGTATATCACTATGTTCTGCTAGTCCATTTAGAGTTCTAGAATTCCATACTGTATATCACTATGTTCTACTAGTCCATTTAAGTTCTAGAATACCAACTGTATATCACCATGTTCTACTAGTCCATTTAGAGTTCTAGAATTCCATACTGTATATCACTATGTTCTAATCAAATTTTATTTAGAGTTCTAGAATTCTACATAGCAGCATATCACTGAGTGTTCTACTGTAATTATTGAGTTCTGGGTAAGTTCAGAGTCAATCAGCATGTACTGCTTGAGTCCATTTTAGAGGTTCTAATTCCATGCTGGTTATAGAGTCACATAGTCTTCTGCTGCTAGTCCATTTAGAGTTCTAGAATTCATTCTGTATATCACTATGTTCTACTAGTCCATTTAGAGTTCTAGAATTCCATACTGTATATCACTATGTTCTACTAGTCCATTTAGAGTTCTAGAATTCCATACTGTATATCACTATGTTCTACTAGTCCATTTTAGAGTTCTAGAATTCCATACTGTATATCACTATGTTCTACTAGTCCATTTAGAGTTCTAGAATTCCATACTGTATATCACTATGTTCTACTAGTCCATTTAGAGTTCTAGAATTCCATACTGTATATCACTATGTTCTACTAGTCCATTTAGAGTTCTAGAATTCCATACTGTATATCACTATGTTCTACTAGTCCATTTAGAGTTCTAGAATTCCATACTGTATATCACTATGTTCTACTAGTCCATTTAGAGTTCTAGAATTCCATACTGTATATCACTATGTTCTGCTAGTCCATTTAGAGTTCTAGAATTCCATACTGTATATCCACTATGTTCTACTAGTCCATTTAGAGTTCTAGAATTCCATACTGTATATCACTATGTTCTACTAGTCCATTTAGAGTTCTAGAATTCCATACTGTATATCACTATGTTCTACTAGTCCATTTAGAGTTCTAGAATTCCATACTGTATATCACTATGTTCTACTAGTCCATTTAGAGTTCTAGAATTCCATACTGTATATCACTATGTTCTACTAGTCCATTTAGAGTTCTAGAATTCCATACTGTATATCACTATGTTCTACTAGTCCATTTAGAGTTCTAGAATTCCATACTGTATATCACTATGTTCTACTAGTCCATTTAGAGTTCTAGAATTCCATACTGTATATCACTATGTTCTACTAGTCCATTTAGAGTTCTAGAATTCCATACTGTATATCACTATGTTCTACTAGTCCATTTAGAGTTCTAGAATTCCATACTGTATATCACTATGTTCTACTAGTCCATTTAGAGTTCTAGAATTCCATACTGTATATCACTATGTTCTACTAGTCCATTTAGAGTTCTAGAATTCCATACTGTATATCACTATGTTCTACTAGTCCATTTAGAGTTCTAGAATTCCATACTGTATATCACTATGTTCTACTAGTCCATTTAGAGTTCTAGAATTCCATACTGTATATCACTATGTTCTACTAGTCCATTTAGAGTTCTAGAATTCCATACTGTATATCACTATGTTCTACTAGTCCATTTAGAGTTCTAGAATTCCATACTGTATATCACTATGTTCTACTAGTCCATTTAGAGTTCTAGAATTCCATACTGTATATCACTATGTTCTACTAGTCCATTTAGAGTTCTAGAATTCCATACTGTATATCACTATGTTCTACTAGTCCATTTAAGAGTTCTAGAATTCCATACTGTATATCAATATGTTCTACTAGTCGCATTTAGAGTTCTAGAATTCCATACTGTATATCACTATGTTCTACTAGTCCATTTAGAGTTCTAGAATTCCATACTGTATATCACTATGTTCTACTAGTCCATTTAGAGTTCTAGAATTCCATACTGTATATCACTATGTTCTACTAGTCCATTTAGAGTTCTAGAATTCCATACTGTATATCACTATGTTCTACTAGTCCATTTAGAGTTCTAGAATTCCATACTGTATATCACTATGTTCTACTAGTCCATTTAGAGTTCTAGAATTCCATACTGTATATCACTATGTTCTGCTAGTCCATTTAGAGTTCTAGAATTCCATACTGTATATCACTATGTTCTACTAGTCCATTTAGAGTTCTAGAATTCCATACTGTATATCACTATGTTCTACTAGTCCATTTAGAGTTCTAGAATTCCATACTGTATATCACTATGTTCTACTAGTCCATTTAGAGTTCTAGAATTCCATACTGTATATCACTATGTTCTACTAGTCCATTTAGAGTTCTAGAATTCCCATACTGTATATCACTATGTTCTACTAGTCCATTTAGAGTTCTAGAATTCCATACTGTATATCACTATGTTCTACTAGTCCATTTAGAGTTCTAGAATTCCATACTGTATATCACTATGTTCTACTAGTCCATTTAGAGTTCTAGAATTCCATACTGTATATCACTATGTTCTACTAGTCCATTTAGAGTTCTAGAATTCCATACTGTATATCACTATGTTCTACTAGTCCATTTAGAGTTCTAGAATTCCATACTGTATATCACTATGTTCTGCTAGTCCATTTAGAGTTCTAGAATTCCATACTGTATATCACTATGTTCTACTAGTCCATTTAGAGTTCTAGAATTCCATACTGTATATCACTATGTTCTACTAGTCCATTTAGAGTTCTAGAATTCCATACTGTATATCACTATGTTCTACTAGTCCATTTAGAGTTCTAGAATTCCATACTGTATATCACTATGTTCTACTAGTCCATTTAGAGTTCTAGAATTCCATACTGTATATCACTATGTTCTACTAGTCCATTTAGGAGTTCTAGAATTCCATACTGTATATCACTATGTTCTACTAGTCCATTTAGAGTTCTAGAATTCCATACTGTATATCACTATGTTCTACTAGTCCATTTAGAGTTCTAGAATTCCATACTGTATATCACTATGTTCTACTAGTCCATTTAGAGTTCTAGAATTCCATACTGTATATCACTATGTTCTACTAGTCCATTTAGAGTTCTAGAATTCCATACTGTATATCACTATGTTCTACTAGTCCATTTAGAGTTCTAGAATTCCATACTGTATATCACTATGTTCTACTAGTCCATTTAGAGTTCTAGAATTCCATACTGTATATCACTATGTTCTACTAGTCCATTTAGAGTTCTAGAATTCCATACTGTATATCACTATGTTCTACTAGTCCATTTAGAGTTCTAGAATTCCATACTGTATATCACTATGTTCTACTAGTCCATTTAGAGTTCTAGAATTCCATACTGTATATCACTATGTTCTACTAGTCCATTTAGAGTTCTAGAATTCCATACTGTATATCAGCATTACAGTTACAGTCATTTGTTATGACTGTAATCACTATGTTCTACTAGTCCATTTAGAGTTCTAGAATTCCATACTGTATATCACTATGTTCTACTAGTCCATTTAGAGTTCTACAATTCCATACTGTATATCAATATGTTCTACTAGTCCATTTAGAGTTCTAGAATTCCATACTGTATATCACTATGTTCTACTAGTCCATTTAGAGTTCTAGAATTCCATACTGTATATCACTATGTTCTACTAGTCCATTTAGAGTTCTAGAATTCCATACTGTATATCACTATGTTCTACTAGTCCATTTAGAGTTCTAGAATTCCATACTGTATATCACTATGTTCTACTAGTCCATTTAGAGTTCTAGAATTCCATACTGTATATCAATATGTTCTACTAGTCCATTTAGAGTTCTAGAATTCCATACTGTATATCACTATGTTCTACTAGTCCATTTAGAGTTCTAGGAATTCCATACTGTATATCATATGTTCTACTAGTCCATTTAGAGTTCTAGAATTCCATACTGTATATCACTATGTTCTACTAGTCCATTTAGAGTTCTAGAATTCCATACTGTATATCAATATGTTCTACTAGTCCATTTAGAGTTCTAGAATTCCATACTGTATATCACTATGTTCTACTAGTCCATTTAGAGTTCTAGAATTCCATACTGTATATCACTATGTTCTACTAGTCCATTTAGAGTTCTAGAATTCCATACTGTATATCACTATGTTCTACTAGTCCATTTAGAGTTCTAGAATTCCATACTGTATATCACTATGTTCTACTAGTCCATTTAGAGTTCTAGAATTCCATACTGTATATCACTATGTTCTACTAGTCCATTTAGAGTTCTAGAATTCCATACTGTATATCACTATGTTCTACTAGTCCATTTAGAGTTCTAGAATTCCATACTGTATATCACTATGTTCTACTAGTCCATTTAGAGTTCTAGAATTCCATACTGTATATCACTATGTTCTACTAGTCCATTTAGAGTTCTAGAATTCGCATACTGTATATCACTATGTTCTACTAGTCCATTTAGAGTTCTAGAATTCCATACTGTATATCACTATGTTCTACTAGTCCATTTAGAGTTCTAGAATTCCATACTGTATATCACTATGTTCTACTAGTCCATTTAGAGTTCTAGAATTCCATACTGTATATCACTATGTTCTACTAGTCCATTTAGAGTTCTAGAATTCCATACTGTATATCACTATGTTCTACTAGTCCATTTAGAGTTCTAGAATTCCATACTGTATATCACTATGTTCTACTAGTCCATTTAGAGTTCTAGAATTCCATACTGTATATCACTATGTTCTACTAGTCCATTTAGAGTTCTAGAATTCCATACTGTATATCACTATGTTCTACTAGTCCATTTAGAGTTCTAGAATTCCATACTGTATATCACTATGTTCTACTAGTCCATTTAGAGTTCTAGAATTCCATACTGTATATCACTATGTTCTACTAGTCCATTTAGAGTTCTAGAATTTCCATACTGTATATCACTATGTTCTACTAGTCCATTTAGAGTTCTAGAATTCCATACTGTATATCACTATGTTCTACTAGTCCATTTAGAGTTCTAGAATTCCATACTGTATATCACTATGTTCTACTAGTCCATTTAGAGTTCTAGAATTCCATACTGTATATCACTATGTTCTACTAGTCCATTTAGAGTTCTAGAATTCCATACTGTATATCACTATGTTCTACTAGTCCATTTAGAGTTCTAGAATTCCATACTGTATATCACTATGTTCTACTAGTCCATTTAGAGTTCTAGAATTCCATACTGTATATCACTATGTTCTACTAGTCCATTTAGAGTTCTAGAATTCCATACTGTATATCACTATGTTCTACTAGTCCATTTAGAGTTCTAGAATTCCATACTGTATATCACTATGTTCTACTAGTCCATTTAGAGTTCTAGAATTCCATACTGTATATCACTATGTTCTACTAGTCCATTTAGAGTTCTAGAAATCCATACTGTATATCACTATGTTCTACTAGTCCATTTAGAGTTCTAGAATTCCATACTGTATATCACTATGTTCTACTAGTCCATTTAGAGTTCTAGAATTCCATACTGTATATCACTATGTTCTACTAGTCCATTTAGAGTTCTAGAATTCCATACTGTATATCACTATGTTCTACTAGTCCATTTAGAGTTCTAGAATTCCATACTGTATATCACTATGTTCTACTAGTCCATTTAGAGTTCTAGAATTCCATACTGTATATCACTATGTTCTACTAGTCCATTTAGAGTTCTAGAATTCCATACTGTATATCACTATGTTCTACTAGTCCATTTAGAGTTCTAGAATTCCATACTGTATATCACTATGTTCTACTAGTCCATTTAGAGTTCTAGAATTCCATACTGTATATCACTATGTTCTACTAGTCCATTTAGAGTTCTACAATTCCATACTGTATATCACTATGTTCTACTAGTCCATTTAGAGTTCTAGAATTCCATACTGTATATCACTATGTTCTACTAGTCCATTTAGAGTTCTAGAATTCCATACTGTATATCACTATGTTCTACTAGTCCATTTAGAGTTCTAGAATTCCATACTGTATATCACTATGTTCTACTAGTCCATTTAGAGTTCTAGAATTCCATACTGTTATCACTATGTTCTGCTAGTCCATTTAGAGTTCTAGAATTCCATACTGTATATCACTATGTTCTACTAGTCCATTTAGAGTTCTAGAATTCCATACTGTATATCACTATGTTCTACTAGTCCATTTAGAGTTCTAGAATTCCATACTGTATATCACTATGTTCTACTAGTCCATTTAGAGTTCTAGAATTCCATACTGTATATCACTATGTTCTACTAGTCCATTTAGAGTTCTAGAATTCCATACTGTATATCACTATGTTCTACTAGTCCATTTAGAGTTCTAGAATTCCATACTGTATATCACTATGTTCTACTAGTCCATTTAGAGTTCTAGAATTCCATACTGTATATCACTATGTTCTACTAGTCCATTTAGAGTTCTAGAATTCCATACTGTATATCACTATGTTCTACTAGTCCATTTAGAGTTCTAGAATTCCATACTGTATATCACTATGTTCTACTAGTCCATTTAGAGTTCTAGAATTCCATACTGTATATCACTATGTTCTACTAGTCCATTTAGAGTTCTAGAATTCCATACTGTATATCACTATGTTCTACTAGTCCATTTAGAGTTCTAGAATTCCATACTGTATATCACTATGTTCTACTAGTCCATTTAGAGTTCTAGAATTCCATACTGTATATCACTATGTTCTACTAGTCCATTTAGAGTTCTAGAATTCCATACTGTATATCACTATGTTCTACTAGTCCATTTAGAGTTCTAGAATTCCATACTGTATATCACTATGTTCTGCTAGTCTATTCAGAGTTCTAGAATTCCATACTGTATATCACTATGTTCTACTAGTCCAATTAGAGTTCTAGAATTCCATACTGTATATCACTATGTTCTGCTAGTCCATTTAGAGTTCTAGAATTCCATACTGTATATCACTATGTTCTACTAGTCCATTTAGAGTTCTAGAATTCCATACTGTATATCACTATGTTCTACTAGTCCATTTAGAGTTCTAGAATTCCATACTGTATATCACTATGTTCTACTAGTCCATTTTAGAGTTCTAGAATTCCATACTGTATATCACTATGTTCTACTAGTCCATTTAGAGTTCTAGAATTCCATACTGTATATCACTATGTTCTACTAGTCCATTTAGAGTTCTAGAATTCCATACTGTATATCACTATGTTCTACTAGTCCATTTAGAGTTCTAGAATTCCATACTGTATATCACTATGTTCTACTAGTCCATTTAGAGTTCTAGAATTCCATACTGTATATCACTATGTTCTACTAGTCCATTTAGAGTTCTAGAATTCCATACTGTATATCACTATGTTCTACTAGTCCATTTAGAGTTCTAGAATTCCATACTGTATATCACTATGTTCTACTAGTCCATTTAGAGTTCTAGAATTCCATACTGTATATCACTATGTTCTACTAGTCCATTTAGAGTTCTAGAATTCCATACTGTATATCACTATGTTCTACTAGTCCATTTAGAGTTCTAGAATTCCATACTGTATATCACTATGTTCTACTAGTCCATTTAGAGTTCTAGAATTCCATACTGTATATCACTATGTTCTACTAGTCCATTTAGAGTTCTAGAATTCCATACTGTATATCACTATGTTCTACTAGTCCATTTAGAGTTCTAGAATTCCATACTGTATATCACTATGTTCTACTAGTCCATTTAGAGTTCTAGAATTCCATACTGTATATCACTATGTTCTACTAGTCCAATTAGAGTTCTAGAATTCCATACTGTATATCACTATGTTCTACTAGTCCATTTAGAGTTATAGAATTCCATACTGTATATCACTATGTTCTACTAGTCCATTTAGAGTTCTAGAATTCCATACTGTATATCACTATGTTCTGCTAGTCTATTCAGATCTGTACAGAGCTGCTGCTGTGCTCCTTTTGAATAAGTATCTCTAGATCATTTAGTAAACTAAACTCCAGAGCCACATACCTGTACCCCTCCCTCCATTCCTCTCTCACTCCCCTCATCCTTCTGTTCCTTTATTCTTCTATTCACCTGCATTCTTCTCTGAATTTAACCTGCTGTCAAACATTATATTGTACATAATGCAAAAGTATATTAAGTGATTTGTTATTGTAAAAAGCTTTACATTATGACAGAGTTTTCTATCATTAAAGTAACCTAGGCAACATTATGATAGGTGAGCATGTTAATATTGTTTTTGACAAGTTTGTATTGTTTCCAATGAATATTACCTTTTTAACTGCATGTTCTATACTCCCGAGTGGCGCAGTGCTCTAAGGCACTGCATCGTAGTGCTAGCTGTGCCACTAGAGATCCTGGTTCGAATCCAGGCTCTGTGGCACACAATTGGCTCCAGGGTAAGGGGAGGTAATGGCCAGCAGGGATGTAGCTCAGTTGGTAGAGCATGGCGTTTTGCAACGCCAGGGGTTGTGGGTTCGATTCCCACTGGGGGCTAGTATGATGAATGTATGTACTCCCTAACTGTAAGTCTGGATAAGAGCGTCTGCTAATTGACGGTGTGTCAGGAGTTATTTGAGATAGTTCGTTTTTTCTCCTGTCATATAAAAAAATATGGTATAAAGATAATTGCAAAAACGAGTAAGCGCAGCGTGACTTTCTGCACGTAGCCTTCAGAGAACTCTTGTGTCCCGCCTGGCCGTGTTCGTCTCCTAACCGCATCCAGGGCGATGCGCAGACACAACTTTCTTCATGTGACCTAAAGTTAGATTTTATATAAGCCCTTTCTGTTCATTTCCACACCCTAGTCTAAAATCAACAGGTTCCATAACGTGCGGAGAATCTGTCACAAAGTAATGAATTAATTAATTTTAAAAAGAATGGAAAATGTAAGGAATATAATATTTGAATACACCATTAAGCCAAATAAAAACTGGATTAAAAAATATATATCCTAGTAGGCTACTGTATCATTGTGAATAGAATATGTATGGCGCACTTCAAACGTCCATCAATTGACTCACTCAACAAGTAGCGGATTCTGTCTGTCTGGCCAGAGGGACTCCAAGCAGGCGGGGTAAAAGTGCACACGTGGATTCTCGCTCAGTGCAGACTGACAAGGTGTTCAACCAATCAATGTCAGTAAGAGTGACGTAGTTTTACAATGCTCAGCCAATGGTATACAGTTGGGGATGTTTCCCAAAAAAAAAAAAAAATATTTGACGATCTGAAAAAGTGGTTGTGAAAGTACCCAGTTGGAAGATGGGACGGCTGGTATAATAATAACCTACCTACCTTTTTGGATGATACTGTATGTAGGATATTTTTCTTTTTGGAAGATGTTTAAACTGTATTCATTGGATTTGAATAAAATGTGAATGTTTCGACATACGGGAACACTTAGGAACTTTGGCGCACGGATTTTTTTGTGTGGAAACAATCTAACTACGGTAAGACAAGATCAGTGACGTCACTTTCTTAAATGACATTTCAGAAACAGATGTCTACAGGCTATATTATAGTAGTACATCGACAGTTATACTTTTAGTTTATTCTCAATACATCTTTGGTGTATACAATGATGTGCTAAACCACCATGTACCCTCTAGCAATGACCACGTTTACATGCGCACAGTATTCTGGATAGTAGCTCATATCCTGCTTAAGGTCTTATTCGGGATAAACTGTTTACATTGACCTTTGGTATCCTGCTCAAGAGTATCCCTGTAGCCATGAATAAACAGAATATTCCTAATTTAAGTTCACATCTGTTAAATGGAACAGTAACTTGAAATATGGACACTGACAGTAGGACTATAACCTCTCAAATGTAGCGTAATATAATATTAACTCCCTGCAGAATTCTGCATTTCTTGCAGTAAAATTATAGAACAAATGTTATTTTGTCTCGGGAACAGGAGTGGAGACATATTTAATTATTTCAGCATCTCTTGAGAAAATGCGAATGAGCTGTAATGTGTTGTTTTTGACGCTGTTATGCAAGCCGACAGTATTTCAACCAAATCAAATATGCACCGAAGACCAACTGGCCTATCAGAAAGGTGTTTCATCGTTTTCTCAGCTTTTCAATTCCTTAAAACCAGTCAAACTGACATTTTGAACAGGACCTATCTTTCCACTGTTTTGGAGTTATTGCGTTTTCTACCGGGTCCCTAAACGAAACAGACAATTTTACCGGTCTTAACTAGATTACTGATGCATTAATTCTATCGATGTAAGACATTATTCTGGTGAGCACTATACTTTATTTAGTCTCATAGGGCAACAATTTATGACAGAAGAGAAGCTGCATGTATCTAACTATATAGTTGACAAACAAATGGCCTACCAAATGTCCGAAATTATAAACAGAAACTTGTCTAAATTAGAGGTGAAAGGATCCAGTAGACTATACGGTCCAGCATGGAGTATCATCAAAATACATTATTATGGAATTATTATGGTGGATCGAACTGTGCAGGTAGCCTACTATTTGAAGTGATTTGTTTGACAATCAGATGAAAACTTCATCACACAACATGATATGCGAAACTGAGCCTGCGCAGACAGTAAAGGGGATAAGATGTTGACATGCCACAGTATCCTGTCTAAAATCAGCATATCCCAGGTATCTTTTCAGGGTTTCTCATAACCGGGATACAAGCTTTTAACAGATATTATGTTTATATGTGTAAACTGAAAAACAGAATACTACAGAATACACCAATATCCCAATACTATTGTAAATGGGATATTGGTGCGCATGTAAACGTGGTCAATGATGAGGTTTACCCTGACTAGTAAAATTATATGCTTTATGAAAGCAGAGGTTTACCCTGAAAATGTGGAAAAAGTCAAGGGGTCTGAATACTTTCCGAATGCACTATAGGTTACCACCACCCAATATGAATGGTATTTAGGTTACTACCACACAATATGAATGGTATTTAGGTTACTACCACACAATATGAATGGTATTTAGGTTACTACCACACAATATGACACTAGAACTCATCATTGGACCTCCTGCTGTCAGTAACATCAGTGTATAGTGGATCATCCTTGATGCCCAGCAGCCTGGCAGACTGGCTCTGCATGACTCCTGCTTTTAAACAGATTCAGACTCTGGTACAGGCTCTATTGGTGGGGATCTCTCTCTCTAACCTACTGGTAGGTCAATCAATCAACCAACCAATCATCACATAAATCATAGGTGATGTTATATCAGTCTAGTTCAGGATTCTGGTATGGTCCTGAGGTTATTTCATCT
Source organism: Coregonus clupeaformis (assembly GCF_020615455.1). NCBI lineage: Eukaryota > Metazoa > Chordata > Actinopteri > Salmoniformes > Salmonidae > Coregonus > Coregonus clupeaformis. The sequence continues at coordinate 37,040 of NW_025534301.1, forward strand.
AACCCAGTTTACGAGTTCATTATCCTAATGATATACTGTAGGTATAGACACACCCTTGTCAGAATGAGCATCCTGTTGTTGTTGTGTGGGTGTGACACAAACACCATATACAGTGAGGGGAAAAAAGTATTTGATCCCCTACTGATTTTGTACATTTGCCTACTGACAAAGAAATGATCAGTCTATAATATGAATGGTAGGTTTATTTGAACAGTGAGAGACAGAATAACAACAAAAAAATCCAGAAAAAAGCATGTCAAAAATGTTATAAATTGATTTGCATTTTAATGAGGGAAATAAGTATTTGACCCCCTCTCAATCAGAAAGATTTCTGGCTCCCAGGTGTCTTTTATACAGGTAACGAGCTGAGATTAGGAGCACACTCTTAAAGGGAGTGCTCCTAATCTCAGCTTGTTACCTGTATAAAAGACACCTGTTCCACAGAAGCAATCAATCAATCAAATTCCAAACTCTCCACCATGGCCAAGACCAAATAGCTCTCCAAGGATGTCAGGGACAAGATTGTAGACCTACACAAGGCTGGAATGGGCTACAAGACCATCGCCAAGCAGCTTGTTGAGAAGGTGACAACAATTGGTGCGATTAAACACAAAAGAACTGTCAATCTCCCTCGGCCTGGGGCTCCATGCAAGACCTCACCTCGTGGAGTTGCAATGATCATGAGAATGGTGAGGAATCAGCCCAGAACTACAGGGAGGATCTTGTCAATGATCTCAAGGGCAGCTGGGACCATAGTCATCAAGAAAACAATTGGTAACACACTATGCCGTGAAGGACTGAAATCCTGCAGCGCCCGCAAGGTCCCCTTGCTCAAGAAAGCACATATACAGGGCCGTCTGAAGTTTGCCAATGAACATCTGAATGATTCAGAGGAGAACTGGGTGAAAGTGTTGTGGTCAGATGAGACCAAAATGGAGCTCTTTGGCATCAACTCAACTCGCCGTGTTTGGAGGAGGAGGAATGCTGCCTATGACCCCAAGAACACCATCCCCACCGTCAAACATGGAGGTGGAAACATTATGCTTTGGGGGTGTTTTTCTGCTAAGGGGACAGGACAACTTCACCGCATCAAAGGGACGATGGACGGGGCCATGTACCGTCAAATCTTGGAGTGCGAACCTCCTTCCCTCAGCCAGGGCATTGAAAATGGGTCGTGGATGGGTATTCCAGCATGACAATGACCCAAAACACACGGCCAAGGCATCAAAGAAGTGGCTCAAGAAGAAGCACATGAAGGTCCTGGAGTGGCCTAGCCAGTCTCCAGACCTTAATCCCATAGAAAATCTGTGGAGGGGAGCTGAAGGTTCGAGTTGCCAAACGTCAGCCTCGAAACCTTAATGACTTGGAGAAGATCTGCAAAGAGGAGTGGAACAAAATCCCTCCTGAGATGTGTGCAAACCTGGTGGCCAACTACAAACGTCTGACCTCTGTGATTGCCAACAAGGGTTTTGCCACCAAGTACTAATTCATGTTTTGCAGAGGGGTCAAATACTTATTTCTCTCATTAAAATGCAAATCAATTTATAACATTCTTGACATGCGTTTTTCTGTATTTTTTTGTTGTTATTCTGTCTCTCACTGTTCAATAAACCTACCTTTAAAATTATAGACTGATCATTTCTTTGTCAGTGGGCAAGCGTACAAAATCAGCAGGGGATCAAATACTTTTTCCCTCCCTGTACCTTGGCAACCAATCACAGGCACTACTCTAAAGTGGTGTGGAGGAGTGATTGGGCTCATCATCACCATGGAGACGGTGTGTTAGAGGATGATTAGGAGAGGATCAGTGAGAACACAGCTGTGCTCACAGACGCTCAGCTCATATTCTGACGTGTTTGGAGCGAAGCCTGTCTGAATGTATTGAAAACATATTGAAAACAAACCAAACAAAGCTGCTGGCACGAATAAAGGCGGCTCAGGTAATAATTCAACAGGTTCATAAATCCTTATCCCTCACCATGTCGTGTCATCCTGACAGTCGATCTATAAAACCATGCTCATGTTTATGATATTGTTACAATAGGACATTTTTAGCAGAGAGCAATGATGGATGTTTGAAGGCTGGAAAACGTCGCGACAGCAGAGCTGAATGACGATGGTACCAAGCACCAGACAGACTACAGGGAATCATCTGAACAGGGAGAAACAACACGGATAATGGTGGACAGACATTGTGCTGTAGTCTATTGAGATGTAAATGTGACAGTCTGCCAGCAACAAGTGAAGAGTTTCATTTCAAAACTTCATGTATATCAATTTTAAGAAATGATGGTAAGTTTACATAAATTAAAAAAACATATTGTGAAAGAGATAGAGCTAGTATTATTTCATCTTAGCATGACATGGGCTAGTGAAAAGACTGACAGGATTAATCTTACCATGACATGGCTAGTGAAAAGAGACATGATTAATCTTACCATGACATGGGCTAGTGAAAAGAGACATGATTAATCTTACCATGACATGGGCTAGTGAAAAAGACTGACATGATTCATCTTACCATGACATGGGCTGAGTGAAAAGACTGACGGGATTAATCTTACCATGACATGGGCTAGTGAAAAGACTGACAGGATTAGTCTTACCATGACATGGGCTAGTGAAAAGACTGACAGGATTAATCTTACCATGACATGGGCTAGTGAAAAGACTGACAGGATTAATCTTACCATGACATGGGCTAGTGAATAGACTGACAGGATTAGTCTTACCATGACATGGGCTAGTGAAAAGACTGACAGGATTAATCTTACCATGACATGGGCTAGTGAAAAGACTGACAGGATTAATCTTAGCATGACATGGGCTAGTGAAAAGACTGACAGGATTAATCTTACCATGACATGGGCTAGTGAAAAGACTGACAGGATTAATCTTACCATGACATGGGCTAGTGAAAAGAGACATGATTAATCTTACCATGACATGGGCTAGTGAAAAGACTGACAGGATTAATCTTACCATGACATGGGCTAGTGAAAAAGACTGACAGGATTAATCTTACCATGACATGGGCTAGTGAAAAGAGACATGATGAATCTTACCATGACATGGGCTAGTGAATAGACTGACAGGATTAATCTTACCATGACATGGGCTAGTGAAAAGACTGACAGGATTAATCTTACCATGACACGGGCCTAGTGAAAAGACTGACATGATTAATCTTACCATGACATGGGCTAGTGAAAAGAGACATGATGAATCTTACCATGACATGGGCTAGTGAATAGACTGACAGGATTAATCTTACCATGACGTGGGCTGAGTGAATAGACTGACAGGATTAATCTTACCATGACATGGGCTAGTGAAAAAGACTGACAGATTAATCTTACCATGACATGGGCTAGTGAATAGACTGACAGGATTAATCTTACCATGACATGGGCTAGTGAAAAGAGACATTATTAATCTTACCATGACATGGGCTAGTGAAAAAGACTGACAGGATTAATCTTACCATGACATGGGCTAGTGAATAGACTGACAGGATTAATCTTACCATGACATGGGCTAGTGAAAAGACTGACAGGATTAATCTTACCATGACATGGGCTAGTGAAAAGAGACATGATTAATCTTACCATGATATGGGCTAGTGAATAGACTGACAGGATTAATCTTACCATGACATGGGCTAGTGAAAAAGACTGACAGGATTAATCTTACCATGACATGGGCTAGTGAAAAAGACTGACAGGATTAATCTTACCATGCCATGGGCTAGTGAAAAAGACTGACAGGATTAATCTTACCATGACATGGGCTAGTGAAAAGAGACATTATTAATCTTACCATGACATGGGCTAGTGAAAAGACTGACAGGATTAATCTTACCATGACATGGGCTAGTGAAAAAGACTGACAGATTAATCTTACCATGACATGGGCTAGTGAAAAGACTGACAGGATTAATCTTACCATGACATGGGCTAGTGAAAAGACTGACAGGATTAATCTTACCATGACATGGGCTAGTGAAAAGACTGACAGGATTAATTTTACCATGACATGGGCTAGTGAAAAGACTGACAGGATTAATCTTACCATGACATGGGCTAGTGAAAAGACTGACAGGATTAATCTTACCATGACATGGGCTAGTGAAAAAAGAGACATTATTAATCTTACCATGACATGGCCTAGTGAAAAGACTGACAGGATTAATCTTACCATGACATGGGCTAGTGAAAAAGACTGACAGGATTAATCTTACCATGACATGGGCTAGTGAAAAGACTGACAGGATTAATTTTTACCATGACATGGGCTAGTGAAAAGACTGACAGGATTAATCTTACCATGACATGGGCTAGTGAAAAAGACTGACAGGATTAATCTTACCATGACATGGGCTAGTGAAAAGACTGACAGGATTAATCTTACCATGACATGGGCTAGTGAAAAAGACTGACAGGATTAATCTTACCTTGACATGGGCTAGTGAAAAAGAGACATTATTAATCTTACCATGACATGGCCTAGTGAAAAGACTGACAGGATTAATCTTACCATGACATGGGCTAGTGAAAAGACTGACAGGATTAATCTTACCATGACATGGGCTAGTGAAAAGACTGACAGGATTAATCTTACCATGACATGGGCTAGTGAAAAGACTGACAGGATTAATCTTACCATGACATGGGCTAGTGAATAGACTGACAGGATTAATCTTACCATGACATGGGCTAGTGAAAAGACTGACAGGATTAATCTTACCATGACATGGGCTAGTGAAAAGAGACATGATTAATCTTACCATGACATGGGCTAGTGAAAAGACTGACAGGATTAGTCTTACCATGACATGGGCTAGTGAAAAAGACTGACAGGATTAATCTTACCATGACATGGGCTAGTGAAAAAGACTGACAGGATTAATCTTACCATGACATGGGCTAGTGAAAAGAGACATGATTAATCTTACCATGACATGGGCTAGTGAAAAGACTGACAGGATTAATCTTACCATGACATGGGCTAGTGAAAAAGACTGACAGGATTAATCTTACCATGACATGGGCTAGTGAAAAGAGACATGATTAATCTTACCATGACATGGGCTAGTGAAAAGACTGACAGGATTAATCTTACCATGACATGGGCTAGTGAAAAGACTGACAGGATTAGTCTTACCATGACATGGGCTAGTGAAAAGACTGACAGGATTAATCTTACCATGACATGGGCTAGTGAAAAAGACTGACAGGATTAATCTTACCATGACATGGGCTAGTGAAAAGACTGACAGGATTAATTTTACCATGACATGGGCTAGTGAAAAGACTGACAGGATTAATCTTACCATGACATGGGCTAGTGAATAGACTGACAGGATTAATCTTACCATGACATGGGCTAGTGAAAAGAGACATTATTAATCTTACCATGACATGGGCTAGTGAAAAGACTGACAGGATTAATCTTACCATGACATGGGCTAGTGAATAGACTGACAGGATTAATTTTACCATGACATGGGCTAGTGAAAAGACTGACAGGATTAATCTTACCATGACATGGGCTAGTGAATAGACTGACAGGATTAATCTTACCATGACATGGGCTAGTGAAAAGAGACATTATTAATCTTACCATGACATGGGCTAGTGAAAAGAGACATGATTAATCTTACCATGACATGGGCTAGTGAAAAGACTGACAGGATTAATCTTACCATGACATGGGCTAGTGAATAGACTGACAGGATTAATCTTACCATGACATGGGCTAGTGAAAAGACTGACAGGATTAATCTTACCATGACATGGGCTAGTGAAAAGACTGACAGGATTAATCTTACCATGCCATGGGCTAGTGAAAAGACTGACAGGATTAATCTTACCATGACATGGGCTAGTGAAAAGACTGACATTATTAATCTTACCATGACATGGGCTAGTGAAAAGACTGACAGGATTAATCTTACCATGACATGGGCTAGTGAAAAGACTGACAGGATTAATCTTACCATGACATGGGCTAGTGAATAGACTGACAGGATTAATTTTACCATGACATGGGCTAGTGAAAAAGAGACATTATTAATCTTACCATGACATGGGCTAGTGAAAAAGACTGACAGGATTAATCTTACCATGACATGGGCTAGTGAAAAGACTGACAGGATTAATCTTACCATGACATGGGCTAGTGAAAAGACTGACAGGATTAATCTTACCATGACATGGGCTAGTGAAAAGACTGACAGGATTAATCTTACCATGACATGGGCTAGTGAAAAGACTGACATGATTAATCTTACCATGACATGGGCTAGTGAAAAGACTGACAGGATTAATCTTACCATGACATGGGCTAGTGAAAAGAGACATGATTAATCTTACCATGACATGGGCTAGTGAAAAGACTGACAGGATTAGTCTTACCATGACATGGGCTAGTGAAAAGACTGACAGGATTAATCTTACCATGACATGGGCTAGTGAATAGACTGACAGGATTAATCTTACCATGACATGGGCTAGTGAAAAGAGACATGATTAATTTTACCATGACATGGGCTAGTGAAAAGACTGACAGGATTAATCTTACCATGACATGGGCTAGTGAAAAGACTGACAGGATTAATCTTACCATGACATGGGCTAGTGAAAAGACTGACAGGATTAATCTTACCATGACATGGGCTAGTGAAAAGACTGACAGGATTAGTCTTACCATGACATGGGCTAGTGAAAAGACTGACAGGATTAATCTTACCATGACATGGGCTAGTGAAAAGACTGACAGGATTAGTCTTACCATGACATGGGCTAGTGAAAAGAGACATGATTAATCTTACCATGACATGGGCTAGTGAAAAGACTGACAGGATTAATCTTACCATGACATGGGCTAGTGAAAAGACTGACAGGATTAATCTTACCATGACATGGGCTAGTGAAAAGAGACATGATGAATCTTACCATGACATGGGCTAGTGAATAGACTGACAGGATTAATCTTACCATGACATGGGCTAGTGAAAAGACTGACAGGATTAATCTTACCATGACACGGGCTAGTGAAAAGACTGACATGATTAATCTTACCATGACATGGGCTAGTGAAAAGAGACATGATGAATCTTACCATGACATGGGCTAGTGAATAGACTGACAGGATTAATCTTACCATGACATGGGCTAGTGAATAGACTGACAGGATTAATCTTACCATGACATGGGCTAGTGAAAAAGACTGACAGGATTAAACTTACCATGACATGGGCTAGTGAATAGACTGACAGGATTAATCTTACCATGACATGGGCTAGTGAAAAGAGACATTATTAATCTTACCATGACATGGGCTAGTGAAAAGACTGACAGGATTAATCTTACCATGACATGGGCTAGTGAATAGACTGACAGGATTAATCTTACCATGACATGGGCTAGTGAAAAGACTGACAGGATTAATCTTACCATGACATGGGCTAGTGAAAAGAGACATGATTAATCTTACCATGATATGGGCTAGTGAATAGACTGACAGGATTAATCTTACCATGACATGGGCTAGTGAAAAGAGACATTATTAATCTTACCATGACATGGGCTAGTGAAAAGACTGACAGGATTAATCTTACCATGACATGGGCTAGTGAAAAGACTGACAGGATTAATCTTACCATGACATGGGCTAGTGAAAAGACTGACAGGATTAATCTTACCATGACATGGGCTAGTGAATAGACTGACAGGATTAATTTTACCATGACATGGGCTAGTGAAAAGAGACATTATTAATCTTACCATGACATGGGCTAGTGAAAAGACTGACAGGATTAATCTTACCATGACATGGGCTAGTGAAAAGACTGACAGGATTAATCTTACCATGACATGGGCTAGTGAAAAGACTGACAGGATTAATTTTACCATGACATGGGCTAGTGAAAAGACTGACAGGATTAATCTTACCATGACATGGGCTAGTGAAAAGACTGACAGGATTAATCTTACCATGACATGGGCTAGTGAAAAGACTGACAGGATTAATCTTACCATGACATGGGCTAGTGAAAAGAGACATGATTAATCTTACCATGACATGGGCTAGTGAAAAGACTGACAGGATTAGTCTTACCATGACATGGGCTAGTGAAAAGACTGACAGGATTAATCTTACCATGACATGGGCTAGTGAATAGACTGACAGGATTAATCTTACCATGACATGGGCTAGTGAAAAGAGACATGATTAATTTTACCATGACATGGGCTAGTGAAAAGACTGACAGGATTAATCTTACCATGACATGGGCTAGTGAAAAGACTGACAGGATTAATCTTACCATGGCATGGGCTAGTGAAAAGACTGACAGGATTAATCTTACCATGACATGGGCTAGTGAAAAGACTGACAGGATTAGTCTTACCATGACATGGGCTAGTGAAAAAGACTGACAGGATTAATCTTACCATGACATGGGCTAGTGAAAAGACTGACAGGATTAGTCTTACCATGACATGGGCTAGTGAATAGACTGACAGGATTAATCTTACCATGACACGGGCTAGTGAAAAGACTGACAGGATTAGTCTTACCATGACATGGGCTAGTGAAAAGACTGACAGGATTAGTCTTACCATGACATGGGCTAGTGAAAAGAATGACAGGATTAGTTTTACCATGACATGGGCTAGTGAAAAGACTGACATTATTAATCTTACCATGACATGGGCTAGTGAAAAGACTGACAGGATTAGTCTTACCATGACATGGGCTAGTGAAAAGACTGACATTATTAATCTTACCATGACATGGGCTAGTGAAAAGACTGACAGGATTAGTCTTACCATGACATGGGCTAGTGAAAAGACTGACAGGATTAATCTTACCATGACATGGGCTAGTGAAAAAGACTGACAGGATTAATCTTACCATGACATGGGCTAGTGAAAAGACTGACAGGATTAATCTTACCATGACATGGGCTAGTGAAAAGACTGACAGGATTAGTCTTACCATGACATGGGCTAGTGAAAAAGACTGACATTATTAATCTTACCATGACATGGGCTAGTGAAAAGACTGACAGGATTAGTCTTACCATGACATGGGCTAGTGAAAAGACTGACAGGATTAATCTTACCATGACATGGGCTAGTGAAAAGACTGACAGGATTAATCTTACCATGACATGGGCTAGTGAAAAAGACTGACAGGATTAGTCTTACCATGACATGGGCTAGTGAAAAGACTGACAGGATTAATCTTACCATGACATGGGCTAGTGAAAAGAGACAGGATTAATCTTACCATGATATGGGCTAGTGAATAGACTGACAGGATTAATCTTACCATGACATGGGCTAGTGAAAAGAGACATTATTAATCTTACCATGACATGGGCTAGTGAAAAGACTGACAGGATTAATCTTACCATGACATGGGCTAGTGAATAGACTGACAGGATTAATTTTACCATGACATGGGCTAGTGAAAAGACTGACAGGATTAATCTTACCATGACATGGGCTAGTGAATAGACTGACATTATTAATCTTACCATGACATGGGCTAGTGAAAAGAGACATGATTAATCTTACCATGACATGGGCTAGTGAAAAGACTGACAGGATTAGTCTTACCATGACATGGGCTAGTGAAAAGACTGACAGGATTAGTTTTACCATGACATGGGCTAGTGAAAAGACTGACAGGATTAATCTTACCATGACATGGGCTAGTGAATAGACTGACAGGATTAATCTTACCATGACATGGGCTAGTGAAAAGACTGACAGGATTAATCTTACCATGACATGGGCTAGTGAAAAGACTGACAGGATTAATCTTACCATGCCATGGGCTAGTGAAAAGACTGACAGGATTAATCTTACCATGACATGGGCTAGTGAAAAGAGACATTATTAATCTTACCATGACATGGGCTAGTGAAAAGACTGACAGGATTAATCTTACCATGACATGGGCTAGTGAAAAGAGACATTATTAATCTTACCATGACATGGGCTAGTGAATAGACTGACAGGATTAATCTTAGCATGACATGGGCTAGTGAAAAGACTGACAGGATTAATCTTACCATGACATGGGCTAGTGAAAAGACTGACATTATTAATCTTACCATGACATGGGCTAGTGAAAAGACTGACAGGATTAGTCTTACCATGACATGGGCTAGTGAAAAGACTGACATTATTAATCTTACCATGACATGGGCTAGTGAAAAGACTGACAGGATTAGTCTTACCATGACATGGGCTAGTGAAAAGACTGACAGGATTAATCTTACCATGACATGGGCTAGTGAAAAGACTGACAGGATTAATCTTACCATGACATGGGCTAGTGAAAAGACTGACAGGATTAATCTTACCATGACATGGGCTAGTGAAAAGACTGACAGGATTAATCTTACCATGACATGGGCTAGTGAAAAGAGACAGGATTAATCTTACCATGATATGGGCTAGTGAATAGACTGACAGGATTAATCTTACCATGACATGGGCTAGTGAAAAGAGACATTATTAATCTTACCATGACATGGGCTAGTGAAAAGACTGACAGGATTAATCTTACCATGACATGGGCTAATGAATAGACTGACAGGATTAATTTTACCATGACATGGGCTAGTGAAAAGACTGACAGGATTAATCTTACCATGACATGGGCTAGTGAATAGACTGACATTATTAATCTTACCATGACATGGGCTAGTGAAAAGAGACATGATTAATCTTACCATGACATGGGCTAGTGAAAAGACTGACAGGATTAGTCTTACCATGACATGGGCTAGTGAAAAGACTGACAGGATTAGTTTTACCATGACATGGCCTAGTGAAAAGACTGACAGGATTAATCTTACCATGACATGGGCTAGTGAATAGACTGACAGGATTAATCTTACCATGACATGGGCTAGTGAAAAGACTGACAGGATTAATCTTGCCATGCCATGGGCTAGTGAAAAGACTGACAGGATTAATCTTACCATGACATGGGCTAGTGAAAAGAGACATTATTAATCTTACCATGACATGGGCTAGTGAAAAGACTGACAGGATTAATCTTACCATGACATGGGCTAGTGAAAAGACTGACAGGATTAATCTTACCATGACATGGGCTAGTGAATAGACTGACAGGATTAATTTTACCATGACATGGGCTAGTGAAAAGAGACATTATTAATCTTACCATGACATGGGCTAGTGAAAAGACTGACAGGATTAATCTTACCATGACATGGGCTAGTGAAAAGACTGACAGGATTAATCTTACCATGACATGGGCTAGTGAAAAGACTGACAGGATTAATCTTACCATGACATGGGCTAGTGAAAAGACTGACAGGATTAATCTTACCATGACATGGGCTAGTGAAAAAGACTGACAGGATTAATCTTACCATGACATGGGCTAGTGAAAAAGACTGACAGGATTAATCTTACCATGACATGGGCTAGTGAAAAGAGACATGATTAATCTTACCATGACATGGGCTAGTGAAAAGACTGACAGGATTAGTCTTACCATGACATGGGCTAGTGAAAAGACTGACAGGATTAATCTTACCATGACATGGGCTAGTGAAAAGACTGACAGGATTAGTCTTACCATGACATGGGCTAGTGAAAAGACTGACAGGATTAATCTTACCATGACATGGGCTAGTGAAAAGACTGACAGGATTAATCTTACCATGACATGGGCTAGTGAAAAGACTGACAGGATTAATCTTACCATGACATGGGCTAGTGAAAAGACTGACAGGATTAATCTTACCATGACATGGGCTAGTGAAAAGAGACAGGATTAATCTTACCATGATATGGGCTAGTGAATAGACTGACAGGATTAATCTTACCATGACATGGGCTAGTGAAAAGAGACATTATTAATCTTACCATGACATGGGCTAGTGAAAAGACTGACAGGATTAATCTTACCATGACATGGGCTAATGAATAGACTGACAGGATTAATTTTACCATGACATGGGCTAGTGAAAAGACTGACAGGATTAATCTTACCATGACATGGGCTAGTGAATAGACTGACATTATTAATCTTACCATGACATGGGCTAGTGAAAAGAGACATGATTAATCTTACCATGACATGGGCTAGTGAAAAGACTGACAGGATTAGTCTTACCATGACATGGGCTAGTGAAAAGACTGACAGGATTAGTTTTACCATGACATGGCCTAGTGAAAAGACTGACAGGATTAATCTTACCATGACATGGGCTAGTGAATAGACTGACAGGATTAATCTTACCATGACATGGGCTAGTGAAAAGACTGACAGGATTAATCTTACCATGCCATGGGCTAGTGAAAAGACTGACAGGATTAATCTTACCATGACATGGGCTAGTGAAAAGAGACATTATTAATCTTACCATGACATGGGCTAGTGAAAAAGACTGACAGGATTAATCTTACCATGACATGGGCTAGTGAAAAAGACTGACAGGATTAATCTTACCATGACATGGGCTAGTGAATAGACTGACAGGATTAATTTTACCATGACATGGGCTAGTGAAAAGAGACATTATTAATCTTACCATGACATGGGCTAGTGAAAAGACTGACAGGATTAATCTTACCATGACATGGGCTAGTGAAAAGACTGACAGGATTAATCTTACCATGACATGGGCTAGTGAAAGACTGACAGGATTAATCTTACCATGACATGGGCTAGTGAAAAGACTGACAGGATTAATCTTACCATGACATGGGCTAGTGAAAAGACTGACAGGATTAATCTTACCATGACATGGGCTAGTGAAAAGACTGACAGGATTAATCTTACCATGACATGGGCTAGTGAAAAGAGACATGATTAATCTTACCATGACATGGGCTAGTGAAAAGACTGACAGGATTAGTCTTACCATGACATGGGCTAGTGAAAAGACTGACAGGATTAATCTTACCATGACATGGGCTAGTGAAAAGAGACATGATTAATTTTACCATGACATGGGCTAGTGAAAAGACTGACAGGATTAATCTTACCATGACATGGGCTAGTGAAAAGACTGACAGGATTAATCTTACCATGACATGGGCTAGTGAAAAGACTGACAGGATTAATCTTACCATGACATGGGCTAGTGAAAAGACTGACAGGATTAGTTTTACCATGACATGGGCTAGTGAAAAGACTGACAGGATTAATCTTACCATGACATGGGCTAGTGAAAAGACTGACAGGATTAGTCTTACCATGACATGGGCTAGTGAATAGACTGACAGAATTAATCTTACCATGACACGGGCTAGTGAAAAGACTGACAGGATTAGTCTTACCATGACATGGGCTAGTGAAAAGACTGACAGGATTAGTCTTACCATGACATGGGCTAGTGAAAAGACTGACAGGATTAGTCTTACCATGACATGGGCTAGTGAAAAGACTGACATTATTAATCTTACCATGACATGGGCTAGTGAAAAGACTGACAGGATTAGTCTTACCATGACATGGGCTAGTGAAAAAGACTGACATTATTAATCTTACCATGACATGGGCTAGTGAAAAGACTGACAGGATTAGTCTTACCATGACATGGGCTAGTGAAAAGACTGACAGGATTAATCTTACCATGACATGGGCTAGTGAAAAGACTGACAGGATTAATCTTACCATGACATGGGCTAGTGAAAAGACTGACAGGATTAATCTTACCATGACATGGGCTAGTGAAAAGACTGACAGGATTAATCTTACCATGACATGGGCTAGTGAAAAGAGACATTATTAATCTTACCATGACATGGGCTAGTGAATAGACTGACAGGATTAATCTTAGCATGACATGGGCTAGTGAAAAGACTGACAGGATTAATCTTACCATGACATGGGCTAGTGAAAAGACTGACATTATTAATCTTACCATGACATGGGCTAGTGAAAAGACTGACAGGATTAGTCTTACCATGACATGGGCTAGTGAAAAAGACTGACATTATTAATCTTACCATGACATGGGCTAGTGAAAAGACTGACAGGATTAGTCTTACCATGACATGGGCTAGTGAAAAGACTGACAGGATTAATCTTACCATGACATGGGCTAGTGAAAAGACTGACAGGATTAATCTTACCATGACATGGGCTAGTGAAAAGACTGACAGGATTAATCTTACCATGACATGGGCTAGTGAAAAGACTGACAGGATTAATCTTACCATGACATGGGCTAGTGAAAAGAGACAGGATTAATCTTACCATGATATGGGCTAGTGAATAGACTGACAGGATTAATCTTAGCATGACATGGGCTAGTGAAAAGACTGACAGGATTAATCTTACCATGACATGGGCTAGTGAAAAGACTGACATTATTAATCTTACCATGACATGGGCTAGTGAAAAGACTGACAGGATTAATCTTACCATGACATGGGCTAGTGAAAAGACTGACAGGATTAATTTTACCATGACATGGGCTAGTGAAAAGACTGACAGGATTAGTCTTACCATGACATGGGCTAGTGAATAGACTGACAGGATTAATCTTACCATGACATGGGCTAGTGAAAAGACTGACAGGATTAATCTTACCATGACATGGGCTAGTGAAAAGACTGACAGGATTAATCTTACCATGACATGGGCTAGTGAAAAGACTGACAGGATTAATCTTACCATGACATGGGCTAGTGAAAAGACTGACAGGATTAATCTTACCATGACATGGGCTAGTGAATAGACTGACAGGATTAATCTTACCATAACATGGGCTAGTGAATAGACTGACATGATTAATCTTACCATGACATGGGCTAGTGAAAAGACTGACAGGATTAATCTTACCATAACATGGGCTAGTGAAAAGACTGACAGGATTAATCTTACCATAACATGGGCTAGTGAAAAGACTGACATTATTAATCTTACCATGACATGGGCTAGTGAAAAGACTGACAGGATTAGTCTTACCATGACATGGGCTAGTGAAAAAACATGATTTTGTTTGAAATATATTGCAAGCTAACTTTATTTTAGAGAGACAAATAATCATGTTTTGTGGCAAAACACTATATACCTACCTCAAAGAACAGAACTCAATAGAAACAGCATCCCGGTTGGGTTTTAAACCGACAGAACTCAATAGAAACAGCATCCCGGTTGGGTTTTAAACCGACAGAACTCAATAGAAACAGCATCCCGGTTGGGTTTTAAACCAACAGAACTCAATAGAAACAGCATCCCGGTTGGGTTTTAAACCAACAGAACTCAATAGAAACAGTATCCCGGTTGGGTTTTAAACCAACAGAACTCAATAGAAACAGTCCCCGGTTGGGTTTTAAACCAACAGAACTCAAAAGAAACAGTATCCCGGTTGGGTTTTAAACCGACAGAACTCAATAGAAACAGTTCCCGGTTGGGTTTTAAACCGACAGAACTCAATAGAAACAGTATCCCGGTTGGGTTTTAATGGTGCAATGCAAATTGTCCGGGTAGCCATGATTAGCTGTTCAGGAGTCTTATGGCTTGGGGGTAGAAGCTGTTAAGAAGCCTTTTGGACCTAGACTTGGCGCTCCGGTACCGCTTGCTGTGAGCTGCAGAGGGAACATTCTATGACTAGGGTGGCTGGAGTCTTTGACAATTTTTATGGCCTTCCTCTGACACCGCCTGGTATAGAGGTCCTGGATGGCAGGAAGCTTGGCCCCAGTGATGTACTGGGCCGTACGCACTACCCTCTGTAGCGCCTTGCGGTCGGAGGCCGAGCAGTTGCCATACCAGGCGGTGATGCAACCAGTCAGGATGCTCTCGATGGTGCAGCTGTAGAACCTTTTGAGGATCTGAGGACCCATGCCAAATCTTTTCAGTCTCCTGAGGGGGAATAAGCTTTGTCGTGCCCTCTTCACAACTGTCTTGCTGTGTTAGGACCATGACAGTTTGTTGGTGATGTGGACACCAAGGAAGTTGAAGCTCTCAACCTGCTCCACTACAGCCCCGGCGATGAGAATGGGGGCGTGTAGTCCCTTGTAGTCCACAATCATCTCCTTTGCCTTGAGCATGTTGAGGGAGAGGTTGGCAGATGTGTTGTTACCTACCCTTACCACCTGGGGGCGGCCCGTCAGGAAGTCCAGGATCCAGTTGCAGAGGGAGGTGTTTAGTCCCAGGGTCCTTAGCTTAGTGATGAGCTTTGAGGGCACTATGGTGTTGAACGCTGAGCTGGAGTCAATGAATAGCATTCTCACATAGGTGTTCCTCTTGTCCAGGTGGGAAAGGGCAGTGTGGAGTGCAATAGAGATTGCATCATCTGTGGATCTGTTGGGGCGCTATGCAAATTGGAGTGGGTCTAGGGTTTCTGGGATAATGTTGTTGATGTGAGCCATGACCAGCCTTTCAAAGCACTTCATGGCTACAGACGTGAGTGCTACGGGTTGGTAGTCATTTAGGCAGGTTATCTTAGTGTTCTTGGGAACAAGGATGTCAGTGAAGACACTTGCCAGTTGGTCAGCGCATGCTCGGAGTACACGTCCTGGTAATCCGTCTGGCCCTGCGGCCTTGTGAATGTTGACCTGTTTAAAGGTCTTACTCACAACGGCTACAGAGAGCGTGATCACATAGTCATCCGGAACAGCTGAGGCTCTCATGCATGCTTCAGTGTTGCTTGCCTCGAAGCGAGGACAGAAGTGATTTAGCTCGTCTGGTAGGCTTGTGTCACTGGGTCCAATGGTGGCGAGCTTTACCCCACTCTAGCCGACACTTGGCATTGCGCATGGTGATCTTTGGCTTGTGTGCGGTGTAACTTTTGGAACAATTGTATGTTGTTTTTACACTTTTCTTTTCTTAGGATAAATCAAAGGCAGCTTTTTAAGTTTGATGATATACACTTTATTGTTACAGGAGTGGGTCGCAGTTCCGGAGCGACCCACTAGGTGTCATCCTCCGACAACCATAGGCACCTCCTCACTCACAGTCGGGAATAATTATCTGCCTATTGGTGTCACCTGTGGCTATCTGATTCACCTGTGTATTTATGCCCTCACTTCCCTGTGTTCCCTTGCTCAGTTTTTTTTGCTAGTTCCTTGATGTCAAGCAGTACGTATCAGTGTCGGATCACGTGACGGAGTTACAGGTACCCGAGAAGTGTTCTCCCTGTGTCATTGTGTTTTTCCAGTCAGAGTTAGTATTTTGTATTGTTTGTTGTCAGCCTGTTTTTTGGAGACCTATGTGCTCCTCATTTGTTTTCGTGTATAGTCTGTTGTTTTGTATCCTGGCTTTGGGACCACCAGTAAAGATCCTTGTTTCACCATCCTTGCCTACTGTCTATCCTGCACCGCACCTGGGTCACACCTCACCCCAACCCTTACACTTTATGGAAGGATTTAAGGACTAATAAGGACATTGAAAGTCTGTTGGAATGAATTTGCCGGTCAAGGATGGATTGATTCTTATAGTTGGAGTGACACAGCCCGCTGTCTGCAGCCTCTGTATATGTATGCAGTCATGTTATTGTTTCCATTCCCCTGAGTGGCACTGGATCTTGGCTCTCTCCTTTTCACTAGCTTGTTTATAAAGTTACCTTTTTGGACCAACAGGAACATATATCACAGGCTCCAATAGGAACAGATATCACAGGGTCCAACAGGAACAGATATCACAGACTAACAGGAACAGATATCACAGGCTCCAACAGGAACAGATATCACAGGCTCCAACAGGAACAGATATCACAGGCTCCAACAGGAACAGATATCACAGGCTCCAACAGGAACAGATATCACAGGGTCCAACAGGAACAGATATCACAGGCTCCAATAGGAACAGATATCACAGGCTCCAACAGGAACAGATATCACAGGCTCCAACAGGAACAGATATCACAGGCTCCAACAGGAACAGATATCACAGACTAACAGGAACAGATATCACAGGGTGCAACAGGAACAGATATCACAGGGTCCAACAGGAACAGATATCACAGGGTCCAACAGGAACAGATATCACAGGGTCCAACAGGAACAGATATCACAGGGTCCAACAGGAACAGATATTACAGGCTCCAACAGGACCAGATATCACAGGCTCCAACAGGAACAGATATCACAGGCTCCAATAGGAACAGATATCACAGGCTCCAACAGGACCAGATATCACAGGCTCCAACAGGAACAGATATCACAGGCTCCAACAGGAACATATATCACAGGGTCCAACAGGAACAGATATCACAGGGTCCAATAGGAACAGATATCACAGGCTCCAACAGGACCAGATATCACAGGCTCCAACAGGAACAGATATCACAGGCTCCAACAGGAACAGATATCACAGGGTCCAACAGGAACAGATATCACAGGGTCCAACGGGAACAGATATCACAGGCTCCAACAGGAACAGATATCACAGGCTCCAATAGGAACAGATATCACAGGCTCCAACAGGACCAGATATCACAGGCTCCAACAGGAACAGATATCACAGGCTCCAACAGGAACATATATCACAGGGTCCAACAGGAACAGATATCACAGGGTCCAATAGGAACAGATATCACAGGCTCCAACAGGACCAGATATCACAGGCTCCAACAGGAACAGATATCACAGGCTCCAACAGGAACATATATCACAGGGTCCAACAGGAACAGATATCACAGGGTCCAACGGGAACAGATATCACAGGCTCCAACAGGAACAGATATCACAGGCTCCAACAGGAACAGATATCACAGGGTCCAACAGGAACAGATATCACAGGGTCCAACAGGAACAGATATCACAGGCTCCAACAGGAACAGATATCACAGGCTCCAACAGGAACAGATATCACAGGCTCCAATAGGAACAGATATCACAGGCTCCAACAGGAACAGATATCACAGGCTCCAACAGGAACAGATATCACAGGCTCCAACAGGAACAGATATCACAGACTAACAGGAACAGATATCACAGGGTGCAACAGGAACAGATATCACAGGGTCCAACAGGAACAGATATCACAGGGTCCAACAGGAACAGATATCACAGGGTCCAACAGGAACAGATATCACAGGGTCCAACAGGAACAGATATCACAGGCTCCAACAGGACCAGATATCACAGGCTCCAACAGGAACAGATATCACAGGCTCCAATAGGAACAGATATCACAGGCTCCAACAGGACCAGATATCACAGGCTCCAACAGGAACAGATATCACAGGCTCCAACAGGAACATATATCACAGGGTCCAACAGGAACAGATATCACAGGGTCCAATAGGAACAGATATCACAGGCTCCAACAGGACCAGATATCACAGGCTCCAACAGGAACAGATATCACAGGCTCCAACAGGAACAGATATCACAGGGTCCAACAGGAACAGATATCACAGGGTCCAACGGGAACAGATATCACAGGCTCCAACAGGAACAGATATCACAGGCTCCAATAGGAACAGATATTACAGGCTCCAACAGGACCAGATATCACAGGCTCCAACAGGAACAGATATCACAGGCTCCAACAGGAACATATATCACAGGGTCCAACAGGAACAGATATCACAGGGTCCAATAGGAACAGATATCACAGGCTCCAACAGGACCAGATATCACAGGCTCCAACAGGAACAGATATCACAGGCTCCAACAGGAACATATATCACAGGGTCCAACAGGAACAGATATCACAGGGTCCAACGGGAACAGATATCACAGGCTCCAACAGGAACAGATATCACAGGCTCCAACAGGAACAGATATCACAGGGTCCAACAGGAACAGATATCACAGGCTCCAACAGGAACAGATATCACAGGCTCCAACAGGAACAGATATCACAGGCTCCAACAGAACAGCTGAGAGTAACAGCTGTTTATCACCACATCTGGCTGACTAAGTCAGGGGTTAGCCTAAATGAATAAGGGGTTCCTGGCTTGTCTCTATGCTGCTGTAGTGTTTGTTGATACTTGGCTACCTGCCAAACCTTTCATTTTTTACTTTTAATAACCATTTAATCAAAACTCTGCATTTAACACATTTACCAACGTCTTCGTTTAGTCCTCGCTCGACTTTTTTCATTCAACTTTTTCACCCCGGACCCTTTATCTGGACATGGTTCTACAGGACCCTTTATCTGGACATGGTTCTACAGGACCCTTTATCTGGACATGGTTCTACAGGACTCTTTATCTGGACATGGTTCTACAGGACTCTTTATCTGGACATGGTTCTACAGGACCCTTTAACTGGACATGGTTCTACAGGACCCTTTATCTGGACATGGTTCTACAGGACTCTTTATTTCAAGGCTTCTGTAAAGAAATGCTGTCTGCATGCTCAACCGGTGTCGCTCATTCAGTCGACAAACTTTCAGCCGGTTCTCCCCATTAAGCAACGAGTCGGAGTCAGAGGCCGAGCATTCTCAGGTCTCTCCTCCACCCATTACGGGGTCTGAGCCGCCGAAGCCGCCCACCATTAGCTCGGACAAATTGAAAACCCCAGTCATTGGCGACTCCATTACCCGCAATATTAGACTTAAAAAGAATCATCCAGCGATCATACACTGTTTACCAGGGGGCAGGGCTACCGACGTAAAGGCTAATCTGAAGATGGTGCTGGCTGAGACTAAAACTGGTGTTATCCACGTCGCCAACAACAATGTTAGGATGAAACAGTCAGAGGTCACCAAGCGCAACATAGCTTCAGAGTGTAAATTAGCTAGAAAGATGTGTCGGCATCTATTAATTGTCTCTGGCCCCCTCCCAGTTAGGGGGAGTGATGAGCTCTACAGCAGAGTCTCACAACTCAATCGCTGGTTGAAATCTGTTTTCTGCCCCTCCCAAAATATATAATTTGTAGATAACTGTTACTCTTTCTGGGACTCACCCACAAACAGGACCAAGCCTGGCCTGCTGAGGAGTGACGGACTCCATCCTAGCTGGAGGGGTGCTACAGGACCAAGCCTGGCCTGCTGAGGAGTGACGGACTCCATCCTAGCTGGAGGGGTGCTACAGGACCAAGCCTGGCCTGCTGAGGAGTGACGGACTCCATCCTAGCTGGAGGGGTGCTACAGGACCAAGCCTGGCCTGCTGAGGAGTGATGGACTCCATCCTAGCTGGAGGGGTGCTACAGGACCAAGCCTGGCCTGCTGAGGAGTGACGGACCCTGGAGGGGTGCTACAGGACCAAGCCTGGCCTGCTGAGGAGTGATGGACTCCATCCTAGCTGGAGGGGTGCTACAGGACCAAGCCTGGCCTGCTGAGGAGTGACGACTCCATCCTAGCTGGAGGGGTGCTACAGGACCAAGCCTGGCCTGCTGAGGAGTGATGGACTCCATCCTAGCTGGAGGGGTGCTACAGGACCAAGCCTGGCCTGCTGAGGAGTGACGGACCCTGGAGGGGTGCTACAGGACCAAGCCTGGCTTGCTGAGGAGTGATGGACTCCATCCTAGCTGGAGGGGTGTTACAGGACCAAGCCTGGCCTGCTGAGGAGTGATGGACTCCATCCTAGCTGGAGGGGTGCTACAGGACCAAGCCTGGCCTGCTGAGGAGTGATGGACTCCATCCTAGCTGGAGGGGTGCTACAGGACCAAGCCTGGCCTGCTGAGGAGTGATGGACTCCATCCTAGCTGGAGGGGTGCTACAGGACCAAGCCTGGCCTGCTGAGGAGTGATGGACTCCATCCTAGCTGGAGGGGTGCTACAGGACCAAGCCTGGCCTGCTGAGGAGTGATGGACTCCATCCTAGCTGGAGGGGTGTTACAGGACCAAGCCTGGCCTGCTGAGGAGTGATGGACTCCATCCTAGCTGGAGGGGTGCTCTCATCTTATCTACCACCATAGACAGGAATCTAACTCCTCTAGCTCCACAATGAGACAGGGTGCAGGCCAGGCAGCAGGCTGTTAGCCAGCCTTCCAGCTTAGTAGAGTCTGCCACTAGCACAGTCAGTGTAGTCAGCTCAGCTTTCCCCATTGAGACAGTGTTTGTGCCTCGATCTAGGTTGAGCAAAACTAAACATGGCGGTGTTCGCTTTAGCAATCTCACTGGAATAAAGACCTCCGTTCCTGTCATTATTGAAAGAGATTGTGATAATATCTCACATCTGAAAATAGGACTACTAATGTTAGATCCTTCACTTCCAAGGCAGTCATTGTCAATTAACTAATCATGATCATAACCTTGATGTGATTGGCCTGACTGAAACATGGCTCAAGCCTGAATAATTGACTGTGTTAAATGAGGCCTCTCCTCCTGGTTACACTAGTGACCATATCCTCCATGCATCCAGCAAAGGCGGAGGTGTTGCTAACATTTACGACAGAAAATTTATATTTATCCCCCCCAAAAATGTCGTTTTTTGAGCTTCTTGTCATGAAATCTATGCAGCCTACTCAATAACTTTCTATAGCTACTGTTAACAGGCCTCCTGGGCCGTATACAGCGTTCCTCACTGAGTTCCCTGAATTCCTATCGGACCTTGTAGTCATGGCAGATAGTATTTATAATGTTTGGTGACTTCAATAGTCACATGGAAAAGTCCACAGACCCACTCCAAAAGGCTTTCGGAGCCATCATCGACTCAGTGGGTTTTGTCCAATATGTCTCCGGACCTACACGTTGCCACAGTCATACCCTGTTTTGTCCCGTGGAATAAATATTGTGGATCTAAATGTTTTTACCCATAATCCTGGACTATCGGACCACCATTTTATAACGTTTGCAATAGCAACAAATAATCTGCTCAGACCCAACCAAGGATTATCAAAAGCAGTGCTATATATTCTCGGACAACCCAAAGATTTCTAGATGCCCTTCCAGACTCCCTACACCTACCCAAGGACGTCGGAGTACAAACATTTGTTAACCACCTAATTGAGGATCTAAATTTAACCTTGCGTAATACCCTAGATGCAGTCACACCCCTTAAAACGAAATCATTTGTCACAAGAAATTAGCTCCCTGATATACAGAAAATACCAGAGCCCTGAAGCAAGCTTCCAGAAACTTGGAACGGAAATGGCATCCACCAAAAGTCTTCCGACTAGCTTGGAAAGAAAGTACCGTGCAAAATCGAAGAGCTCTCACGGCTGCTCGATCAGCCTACTTTTCCAACCTAATTGAGGAGAATAAGAACAATCCAAAATGTTGAACTCATGAACTTCTTTGACGAAAAGATCATGATCATTAGAAAGCAAATTACGACTCCTCTTTGAATCTGCGTATTTCTCCAAAGCTCAGTTGTCCTGAGTCTGCACAGAACTGCCAGGACCTAGGATCAATGGAGACACTCAAGTTTTTTTAATCCTGTATTTCTCGACACATTCACGAAAATAGTCATGGCCTCTAAACCTTCCAGCTGCCTACTGGACCCTATTCCAACTAAACTACTGAAAGAGCTACTTCCTGTGCTTGGCCCTCCTATGTTGAACATAATAAATGGCTCCCTATCCACTGGATGTGAACCAAACTCACTAAAAGTGGCAGTAATAAAGCCTCTCTTGAAAAAGCCAAACCTTGACCTGGAAAATGTTTTTTAAAATGACAGGCCTATATCGAATCTCGCATTCCTCTAATAAAAAACAAACAAACTGTTGCGCAGCAACTCACTGCCTTTTTGAAGACAAATCATGTATACGAAACACTTCAGTCTGGTTTTAGACCCAATCATAGTACTGAGACTGCACTCGTGAAGGTGGTAAATGACCTTTTAATGGCGTCAGACCAAGGCTCTGCATCTGTCCTCGTGCTCCTAGACCTTAGTGCTACTTTTGACACCATCGATCGCAACATTCTTTTGGAGAGATTGGAAACCCTAATTGGTCTACAAGGACAAGTTCTTGCCTGGTTTAGATCTTATATTCTACCTCTTGGTGATGTCATTCGAAAACACAATGTCAACTTTCACTGCTATGCGGACGACACACAGCTGGACATTTCGATGAAACATGGAGAAGCCCCAAAATGTCCTTCCCTGGAAGCCTGTGTTTCAGACATAAGGAAGTGGATGGCCGCAAATATTTTACTTTTAAACTCGGACAAAACAGAGATTCTAGTTCTAGTTCCCAAGAAACAAAGAGATCTGCTGTTGGATCTGACAATTAATCTTGATGGTTGAACAGTCGTCTCAAATAAAACTGTGGAGGACCTCGGCGTTACTCTGGACCCTATCAACATATCAACATATCAACATATCAACATATCAAGAATATTTCAAGGGAAGCTTTTTTTTCATCTTCGTAACATTGTAAAAATCAGAAACGTTTTGTCCAAAAATGATGCAGAAAAGCTAATCCATGCTTTTGCCGCTTCTAGATTAGACTACTGCAATGCTCTACTCTCTGGCTTCCTAGTAGTTTTACTGTGTAGAGAGTCTAGTTCATGAGTAGTTTTACTGTGTGGAGAGTCTAGTAACTAGTCTATCAGTAGTTATACTGTGTGGAGAGTCTAGTAACTAGTCTATCAGTAGTTATACTGTGTGGAGAGTCTAGTAACTAGTCTATCAGTAGTTATACTGTGTAGAGAGTCTAGTAACTAGTCTATCAGTAGTTATACTGTGTAGAGAGTCTAGTAACTAGTCTATCAGTAGTTTTACTGTGTGGAGAGTCTAGTCCATGAGTTTATTTTCCTCTGGTTTACCAGCTTCAGCTAAGTCTGTCTCTCTGTCAATTAATTTCATTTATTCAAGGGAACAAACAATGAGACTCAGCTGTTGAGATGTAAATAGACCAATTAATAGATATGCTGTGGTTGAACGATTCTCCATCTAGATACATACAGTGCATTCGGAAAGTATTCAGACCCCTTTAATTTTGTTACATTACAGCCTTATTCTAAAATGGATTAAATCGTTTTTTCCCCTCATTAATCTACACACAATACCCTATAATGACAAAGGTAAAACAGATTTTTAGACATTTTAGCAAAATATATGTATTTTTTTAACGGAAATTCACATATACATAAGTATTCAGACCCTTTACTCAGTACTTTGTTGAAGCACCTTTGGCAGCGATTACAGCCTTGAGTCTTCTTGGGTATGACGCTACAAGCTTGGCACACCTGTATTTGGGGAGTTTCTCCCATTCTTCTTTGCAGCTCTGTCAGGTTGGATGGGGAGCGTCGCTGCACAGCTATTTTCAGGTCTCTCCAGAGATGTTAGATCGGGTTCAAGTCCGGGCTCTGGCTGGGCCACTCAAGGACATTCAGAGACTTGTCCGGAAGCCACTCCTGCATTGTCTTGGTCCTGGGCGCTCTGGAGCTGGTTTCCATCAATAATTTCTCTGTACTTTGCTCCGTTCATCTTTCCCTCGATCCTGACTAGTCTCCCTGTCCCTGCCGCTGAAAAAGGTTCTCCCATCTCCACAGAGGAACTCTGGAGCTCTTTCAGAGTGACCATCGTGTTTTTGGTCACCTCCCTGACCAAGGCCATTCTCCCCCGATTGCTCAGTTTGGCCAGTCGTATTGAAAACACAGCGGTACAAATCACCTCAAGATAAAAACATAATATTCAATATCAGTAAGACGAGTTGTAATACTTTCATCGACACGAGTTGTAACGCTGTCATCGACTACAGTTGTAACGCTGTCATCGACTACAGTTGTAACGCTGTCATCGACTACAGTTGGAACGCTTTCATCGACTACAGTTGGAACGCTGTCATCGACTACAGTTGGAACGCTGTCATCGACTACAGTTGGAACGCTGTCATCGACTACAGTTGTAACGCTGTCATCGACTACAGTTGGAACGCTGTCATCGACTACAGTTGGAACGCTGTCATCGACTACAGTTGGAACGCTGTCATCGAATACAGTTGGAACGGTTTCATCGACTACAGTTGGAACGCTGTCATCGACTACAGTTGTAACGCTGTCATCGACTACAGTTGGAACGCTGTCATCGACTACAGTTGTAACGCTGTCATCGACTACAGTTGTAACGCTGTCATCGACTACAGTTGTAACGCTGTCATCGACTACAGTTGGAACGCTGTCATCGACTACAGTTGTAACGCTGTCATCGACTACAGTTGTAACGCTGTCATCGACTACAGTTGTAACGCTGTCATCGACTACAGTTGGAACGCTGTCAACGACTACAGTTGGAACGCTGTCATCGACTACAGTTGGAACGCTGTCATCGACTACAGTTGTAACGCTGTCATCGACTACAGTTGGAACGCTGTCATCGGCAGTTGTAACGCTGTCATCGACTACAGTTGGAACGCTGTCATCGACTACAGTTGTAACGCTGTCATCGACTACAGTTGGAACGCTGTCATCGGCAGTTGTAACGCTGTCATCGACTACAGTTGGAACGCTGTCATCGACTACAGTTGGAACGCTGTCATCGGCAGTTGTAACGCTGTCATCGACTACAGTTGTAACGCTGTCATCGACTACAGTTGTAACGCTGTCATCGACTACAGTTGTAACGCTGTCATCGACTACAGTTGAAACGCTGTCATCGACTACAGTTGTAACGCTGTCATCGACTACAGTTGGAACGCTGTCATCGACTACAGTTGTAACGCTGTCATCGACTACAGTTGGAACGCTTTCATCGACTACAGTTGTAACGCTGTCATCGACTACAGTTGGAACGCTGTCATCGACTACAGTTGGAACGCTTTCATCGACTACAGTTGTAACGCTGTCATCGACTACAGTTGGAACGCTGTCATCGACTACAGTTGTAACGCTTTCATCGACTACAGTTGGAACGCTGTCATCGACTACAGTTGGAACGCTGTCATCGACTACAGTTGGAACGCTGTCATCGACTACAGTTGGAACGCTTTCATCGACTACAGTTGGAACGCTGTCATCGACTACAGTTGTAACGCTGTCATCGACTACAGTTGTAACGCTGTCATCGACTACAGTTGTAACGCTTTCATCGACTACAGTTGGAACGCTGTCATCGACTACAGTTGGAACGCTGTCATCGACTACAGTTGTAACGCTTTCATCGACTACAGTTGGAACGCTGTCATCGACTACAGTTGGAACGCTGTCATCGACTACAGTTGGAACGCTGTCATCGACTACAGTTGTAACGCTTTCATCGACTACAGTTGTAACGCTGTCATCGACTACAGTTGTAACGCTTTCATCGACTACAGTTGGAACGCTGTCATCGACTACAGTTGGAACGCTGTCATCGACTACAGTTGGAACGCTGTCATCGACTACAGTTGGAACGCTGTCATCGACTACAGTTGGAACGCTGTCATCGACTACAGTTGTAACGCTGTCATCGACTACAGTTGTAACGCTGTCATCGACTACAGTTGTAACGCTGTCATCGACTACAGTTGTAACGCTGTCATCGACTACAGTTGGAACGCTGTCATCGACTACAGTTGGAACGCTGTCATCGACTACAGTTGGAACGCTGTCATCGACTACAGTTGGAACGCTGTCATCGACTACAGTTGGAACGCTGTCATCGACTACAGTTGGAACGCTGTCATCGACTACAGTTGGAACGCTGTCATCGACTACAGTTGGAACGCTGTCATCGACTACAGTTGGAATGCTTTCATCGACAGAATTCAGTTTTTCCTCCATGTTTTCTTCTGTGTTCTGAAATGTTGTGAACTAGCATACGGAAGAACTCTGCAAAATGTGTCCTACCTGGTCGGAAAACAGTGACGAACATAACAAACACAAGTGCCCTTCTACGGGCATATGGAGGGAAGGTTTTTGAAATGTAACATCCAATGACAATGTAGACACTATAATCCAGCGGCCAATATTCTAGCCGTTTCGGGTTATACAAAATTCTCCAGACACCCAAAAGAGGCGTGACAGCAATGTGATTTTGGAGGTATATCATTTTATTATTTCATTTTTTCATTAAGCAGATACTCTTATCCAGAACGACTTACAGTAGTGATTGCATATATTTTCATACTACACTATAATCCAGTGTTCTAGCCGTACTGGTGCCCAATGTAGACACTATAATCCAGTGTTCTAGCCGTACTGGTCCCCAATGTAGACACTATAATCCAGTGTTCTAGCCGTACGGGTCCCCAATGTAGACACTATAATCCAGTGTTCTAGCCGTACTGGTGCCCAATGTAGACACTATAATCCAGTGTTCTAGCCGTACTGGTCCCCAATGTAGACACTATAATCCAGTGTTCTAGCCGTACTGGTCCCCAATGTAGACACTATAATCCAGTGTTCTAGCCGTACTGGTCCCCAATGTAGACACTATAATCCAGTGTTCTAGCCGTACTGGTGCCCAATGTAGACACTATAATCCAGTGTTCTAGCCGTACTGGTCCCCAATGTAGACACTATAATCCAGTGTTCTAGCCGTACGGGTCCCCAATGTAGACACTATAATCCAGTGTTCTAGCCGTACTGTTCCCCAATGTAGACACTATAATCCAGTGTTCTAGCCGTACTGGTCCCCAATGTAGACACTATAATCCAGTGTTCTAGCCGTACTGTTCCCCAATGTAGACACTATAATCCAGTGTTCTAGCTGTACTGGTCCCCAATGTAGACACTATAATCCAGTGTTCTAGCCGTACTGGTCCCCAATGTAGACACTATAATCCAGTGTTCTAGCCGTACTGGTGCCCAATGTAGACACTATAATCCAGTGTTCTAGCCGTACTGGTCCCCAATGTAGACACTATAATCCAGTGTTCTAGCCGTACTGGTCCCCAATGTAGACACTATAATCCAGTGTTCTAGCTGTACTGGTCCCCAATGTAGACACTATAATCCAGTGTTCTAGCCGTACTGGTCCCCAATGTAGACACTATAATCCAGTGTTCTAGCCGTACTGGTGCCCAATGTAGACACTATAATCCAGTGTTCTAGCCGTACTGGTCCCCAATGTAGACACTATAATCCAGTGTTCTAGCCGTACTGGTCCCCAATGTAGACACTATAATCCAGTGTTCTAGCCGTACGGGTCCCCAATGTAGACACTATAATCCAGTGTTCTAGCCGTACTGGTCCCCAATGTAGACACTATAATCCAGTGTTCTAGCCGTACTGGTCGCCCAATGTAGACACTATAATCCAGTGTTCTAGCCGTACTGGTCCCCAATGTAGACACTATAATCCAGTGTTCTAGCCGTACTGGTCCCCAATGTAGACACTATAATCCAGTGTTCTAGCCGTACTGGTCCCCAATGTAGACACTATAATCCAGTGTTCTAGCTGTACTGGTCCCCAATGTAGACACTATAATCCAGTGTTCTAGCCGTACGGGTCCCCAATGTAGACACTATAATCCAGTGTTCTAGCCGTACTGGTCCCCAATGTAGACACTATAATCCAGTGTTCTAGCCGTACTGGTCCCCAATGTAGACACTATAATCCAGTGTTCTAGCTGTACTGGTCCCCAATGTAGACACTATAATCCAGTGTTCTAGCCGTACTGGTCCCCAATGTAGACACTATAATCCAGTGTTCTAGCCGTACTGGTGCCCAATGTAGACACTATAATCCAGTGTTCTAGCCGTACTGGTCCCCAATGTAGACACTATAATCCAGTGTTCTAGCCGTACTGGTCCCCAATGTAGACACTATAATCCAGTGTTCTAGCCGTACGGGTCCCCAATGTAGACACTATAATCCAGTGTTCTAGCCGTACTGGTCCCCAATGTAGACACTATAATCCAGTGTTCTAGCCGTACTGGTGCCCAATGTAGACACTATAATCCAGTGTTCTAGCCGTACTGGTCCCCAATGTAGACACTATAATCCAGTGTTCTAGCCGTACTGGTCCCCAATGTAGACACTATAATCCAGTGTTCTAGCCGTACTGGTCCCCAATGTAGACACTATAATCCAGTGTTCTAGCTGTACTGGTCCCCAATGTAGACACTATAATCCAGTGTTCTAGCCGTACGGGTCCCCAATGTAGACACTATAATCCAGTGTTCTAGCCGTACTGGTCCCCAATGTAGACACTATAATCCAGTGTTCTAGCTGTACTGGTCCCCAATGTAGACACTATAATCCAGTGTTCTAGCCGTACTGGTCCCCAATGTAGACACTATAATCCAGTGTTCTAGCCGTACTGGTCCCCAATGTAGACACTATAATCCAGTGTTCTAGCTGTACTGGTCCCCAATGTAGACACTATAATCCAGTGTTCTAGCCGTACTGGTCCCCAATGTAGACACTATAATCCAGTGTTCTAGCCGTACTGGTGCCCAATGTAGACACTATAATCCAGTGTTCTAGCCGTACTGGTCCCCAATGTAGACACTATAATCCAGTGTTCTAGCCGTACTGGTCCCCAATGTAGACACTATAATCCAGTGTTCTAGCCGTACGGGTCCCCAATGTAGACACTATAATCCAGTGTTCTAGCCGTACTGGTCCCCAATGTAGACACTATAATCCAGTGTTCTAGCCGTACTGGTGCCCAATGTAGACACTATAATCCAGTGTTCTAGCCGTACTGGTCCCCAATGTAGACACTATAATCCAGTGTTCTAGCCGTACTGGTCCCCAATGTAGACACTATAATCCAGTGTTCTAGCCGTACTGGTCCCCAATGTAGACACTATAATCCAGTGTTCTAGCTGTACTGGTCCCCAATGTAGACACTATAATCCAGTGTTCTAGCCGTACGGGTCCCCAATGTAGACACTATAATCCAGTGTTCTAGCCGTACTGGTCCCCAATGTAGACACTATAATCCAGTGTTCTAGCTGTACTGGTCCCCAATGTAGACACTATAATCTAGTGTTCTAGCCGTACTGGTCCCCAATGTAGACACTATAATCCAGTGTTCTAGCCGTACTGGTGCCCAATGTAGACACTATAATCCAGTATTCTAGCCGTACTGGTCCCCAATGTAGACACTATAATCCAGTGTTCTAGCCGTACTGGTGCCCAATGTAGACACTATAATCCAGTGTTCTAGCTGTACTGGTCCCCAATGTCGACACTATAATCCAGTGTTCTAGCCGTACTGGTCCCCAATGTAGACACTATAATCCAGTGTTCTAGCCGTACTGGTCCCCAATGTAGACACTATAATCCAGTGTTCTAGCCGTACTGGTCCCCAATGTAGACACTATAATCCAGTGTTCTAGCCGTACTGGTCCCCAATGTAGACACTATAATCCAGTGTTCTAGCCGTACTGGTCCCCCGTGGGAATCAAACCCACAGCGCCATGCTCTACCAACTGAGCCACACAGGAGCTAGCTACCTATGTGACACTACCCTCTACCCAATGTCCCAGCTCAAACTGAGCCTCCACCCAGTGGCCTCCACCCAGTATCCTCTACCCAGTAGCCTCTACCCAGTAGCCTCTACCCAGTAGCCTCTACCCACTACCCTCTACCCAATGTCCCAGCTCAAACTGAGCCTCCACCCAGTAGCCTCTACCCAATGTCCCAGCTCAAACTGAGCCTCCACCCACTACCCTCTACCCAATGTCCCAGCTCAAACTGAGCCTCCACCCAGTAGTCTCTACCCAGTAGCCTCCACCCAGTAGCCTCTACACAGTAGCCTCCACCCAGTAGCCTCTACCCAGTAGCCTCTACCCAGTAGCCTCCACCCAGTAGCCTCCACCCAGTAGCCTCTACCCAGTAGCCTCTATCCAGTAGCCTCCACCCAGTAGTCTCTACCCAGTAGCCTCCACCCAGTGGCCTCCACCCAGTAGCCTCTACCCAGTAGCCTCCACTCAGTAGCCTCTACCCAGTAGCCTCTATCCAGTAGCCTCCACTCAGTAGCCTCTACCCAGTAGCCTTCACCCAGAAGCCTCTACCCAGTAGCCTCCACCCAGTAGACTCCACCCAACCCCAAGCTTAGCAACCAAGTAGCCTCTACCATGTGGGCTCCACTCAGTAGCCTCTACCCAGTAGCCTCTATCCAGTAGTCTCTACCCAGTAGCCTCCACCCAGTAGCCTCTACCCAGTAGCCTCTACCCAGTAGCCTCCACCCAGTAGTCTCTACCCAGTAGCCTCTACCCAGTAGCCTCCACCCAGTAGCCTCTACCCAGTAGCCTCTACCCAGTAGCCTCTACCCAGTAGCCTCCACCCAGTAGGCTCTACCCAGTAGCCTCTACCCAGTAGCCTCTACCCAGTAGCCTCCACCCAGTAGCCTCTACCCAGTAGCCTCTACCCAGTAGCCTCTACCCAGTAGCCTCTACCCAGTAGTCTTCACCCAGTAGACTCTACCCAGTAGCCTCTACCCAGTAGCCTCTACCCAGTAGCCTCCACCCAGTAGCCTCTACCCAGTAGCCTCTACCCAGTAGCCTCTACCCAGTAGCCTCTACCCAGTAGTCTTCACCCAGTAGCCTCCACCCAGTAGCCTCTACCCAGTAGCCTCTACCCAGTAGCCTCCACCCAGTAGTCTCTACCCAGTAGCCTCCACCCAGTAGCCTCTACCCAGTAGCCTCTACCCAGTAGCCTCTACCCAGTAGCCTCTACCCAGTAGCCTCTACCCAGTAGACTCCACCCAGTAGCCTCTACCCAGTAGTCTCCTCCCAGTAGCCTCTACCCAGTAGTCTCTACCCAGTAGCCTCCACCCAGTAGCCTCTACCCAGTAGCCTCTATCCAGTAGCCTCCACCCAGTAGGCTCTACCCAGTAGCCTCTACCCAGTAGCCTCTACCCAGTAGCCTCCACCCAGTAGCCTCTACCCAGTAGCCTCTACCCAGTAGCCTCCACCCAGTAGCCTCTACCCAGTAGCCTCTATCCAGTAGCCTCTACCCAGTAGCCTCTACCCAGTAGCCTCTATCCAGTAGCCTCCACCCAGTAGGCTCTACCCAGTAGCCTCTACCCAGTAGCCTCTACCCAGTAGCCTCCACCCAGTAGTCTCTACCCAGTAGCCTCCACCCAGTAGCCTCTACCCAGTAGCCTAAACCCAGTAGCCTCCACCCAGTAGTCTCTACCCAGTAGCCTCTATCCAGTAGCCTCTACCCAGTAGCCTCTACCCAGTAGCCTCTACCCAGTAGTCTCTACCCAGTAGCCTCTACCCAGTAGACTCCACCCAGTAGCCTCTATCCAGTAGCCTCCACCCAGTAGTCTCTACCCAGTAGCCTCCACCCAGTGGCCTCCACCCAGGAGCCTCTACCCAGTAGCCTCCACTCAGTAGCCTCTACCCAGTAGCCTCTATCCAGTAGCCTCCACTCAGTAGCCTTCACCCAACCCCAAGCTTAGCAACCAAGTAGCCTCTACCCAGTAGACTCCACCCAGTAGCCTCTATCCAGTAGCCTCTACCCAGTAGCCTCCACCCAGTAGCCTCTACCCAGTAGCCTCTACCCAGTAGCCTCCACTCAGTAGCCTCTACCCAGTAGCCTCTACCCAGTAGCCTCCACCAGTAGCCTCTACCCAGTAGCCTCCACTCAGTAGCCTTCACCCAACCCCAAGCTTAGCAACCAAGTAGCCTCTACCCAGTAGCCTCCACCCAGTAGCCTCTACCCAGTAGCCTCTATCCAGTAGCCTCTACCCAGTAGCCTCTACCCAGTAGCCTCTATCCAGTAGCCTCCACCCAGTAGGCTCTACCCAGTAGCCTCTACCCAGTAGCCTCTACCCAGTAGCCTCTACCCAGTAGCCTCTACCCAGTAGCCTCTACCCAGTAGCCTCTACCCAGTAGCCTCCACCCAGTAGCCTCTACCCAGTAGCCTCTACCCAGTAGCATCCACCCAGTAGGCTCTACCCAGTAGCCTCTACCCAGTAGCCTCTACCCAGTAGCCTCTACCCAGTAGCCTCCACCCAGTAGGCTCTACCCAGTAGCCTCTACCCAGTATCCTCTACCCAGTAGCCTCCACCCAGTAGCCTCTACCCAGTAGCCTCTACCCAGTAGCCTCCACCCAGTAGCCTCTACCCAGTAGCCTCCACCCAGTAGCCTCTACCCAGTAGCCTCTACCCAGTAGCCTCCACCCAGTAGTCTCTACCCAGTAGCCTCTATCCAGTAGCCTCTACCCAGTAGCCTCTACCCAGTAGCCTCTACCCAGTAGCCTCTACCCAGTAGACTCCACCCAGTAGCCTCTATCCAGTAGCCTCCACCCAGTAGCCTCTACCCAGTAGCCTCCACCCAGTGGCCTCCACCCAGGAGCCTCTACCCAGTAGCCTCCACTCAGTAGCCTCTACCCAGTAGCCTCTATCCAGTAGCCTCCACTCAGTAGCCTTCACCCAACCCCAAGCTTAGCAACCAAGTAGCCTCTACCCAGTAGACTCCACCCAGTAGCCTCTATCCAGTAGCCTCTACCCAGTAGCCTCCACCCAGTAGCCTCTACCCAGTAGCCTCTACCCAGTAGCCTCCACTCAGTAGCCTCTACCCAGTAGCCTCTACCCAGTAGCCTCCACTCAGTAGCCTCTACCCAGTAGCCTCCACTCAGTAGCCTTCACCCAACCCCAAGCTTAGCAACCAAGTAGCCTCTACCCAGTAGACTCCACCCAGTAGCCTCTATCCAGTAGCCTCTACCCAGTAGCCTCCACCCAGTAGCCTCTACCCAGTAGCCTCTACCCAGTAGCCTCCACTCAGTAGCCTCTACCCAGTAGCCTCTACCCAGTAGCCTCCACCCAGTAGCCTCTACCCAGTAGCCTCTATCCAGTAGCCTCTACCCAGTAGTCTCTACCCAGTAGCCTCTATCCAGTAGCCTCTACCCAGTAGCCTCTACCCAGTAGCCTCTACCCAGTAGCCTCTACCCAGTAGCCTTCACCCAGTAGCCTCCACCCAGTAGCCTCTACCCAGTAGCCTCCACCCAGTAGCCTCTACCCAGTAGCCTCCACTCAGTAGCCTCTACCCAGTAGTCTTCACCCAGTAGCCTCTACCCAGTAGCCTCCACCCAGTAGACTCCACCCAACCCCAAGCTTAGCAACCAAGTAGCCTCTACCCTGTGGGCTCCACTCAGTAGCCTCTACCCAGTAGTCTCTACCCAGTAGCCTCTACCCAGTAGCCTCCACCCAGTAGCCTCTACCCAGTAGCATCTACCCAGTAGCCTCCACCCAGTAGGGCTCTGGCCTCTACCCAGTAGCCTCTACCCAGTAGCCTCTACCCAGTAGCCTCCACCCAGTAGGCTCTACCCAGTAGCCTCTACCCAGTAGCCTCTACGAAGTAGCCTCCACCCAGTAGCCTCTACCCAGTAGCCTCTACCCAGTAGCCTCCACCCAGTAGTCTCTACCCAGTAGCCTCCACCCAGTAGCCTCTACCCAGTAGCCTCTACCCAGTAGCCTCCACCCAGTAGTCTCTACCCAGTAGCCTCTATCCAGTAGCGTCTACCCAGTAGCCTCTACCCAGTAGCCTCTACCCAGTAGCCTCTACCCAGTAGTCTCTACCCAGTAGCCTCTACCCAGTAGACTCCACCCAGTAGCCTCTATCAAGTAGCCTCCACCCAGTAGTCTCTACCCAGTGGCCTCCACCCAGGAGCCTCTACCCAGTAGCCTCCACTCAGTAGCCTCTACCCAGTAGCCTCTATCCAGTAGCCTCCACTCAGTAGCCTTCACCCAACCCCAAGCTTAGCAACCAAGTAGCCTCTACCCAGTAGACTCCACCCAGTAGCCTCTACCCAGTAGCCTCCACCCAGTAGGCTCTACCCAGTAGCCTCTACCCAGTAGCCTCTACCCAGTAGCCTCCACCCAGTAGCCTCTACCCAGTAGCCTCTACCCAGTAGCCTCCACCCAGTAGTCTCTACCCAGTAGCCTCCACCCAGTAGCCTCTACCCAGTAGCCTCTACCCAGTAGCCTCCACCCAGTAGTCTCTACCCAGTAGCCTCTATCCAGTAGCCTCTACCCAGTAGCCTCTACCCAGTAGACTCCACCCAGTAGCCTCCACCCAGTAGCCTCTACCCAGTAGCCTCCACCCAGTAGCCTCTACCCAGTAGCCTCCACTCAGTAGCCTCTACCCAGTAGTCTTCACCCAGTAGCCTCTACCCAGTAGCCTCCACCCAGTAGACTCCACCCAACCCCAAGCTTAGCAACCAAGTAGCCTCTACCCTGTGGGCTCCACTCAGTAGCCTCTACCCAGTAGACTCCACTCAGTAGCCTCTACCCAGTAGCCTCTACCCAGTAGCCTCACCCAGTGCCCCCAGTAGCCTCCACCCAGTAGCCTCTACCCAATAGCCTCTACCCAGTAGCCTCTACCCAGTAGCCTCCACCCAGTAGCCTCCACCCAGTAGTCTCTACCCAGTAGCCTCCACCCTGTAGCCTCTACCCAGTAGCCTCCACCCAGTAGCCTCCACCCAGTAGCCTCTACCCAGTAGCCTCTACCCAGTAGCCTCTATCCAGTAGCCTCTACCCAGTAGCCTCCACCCAGTAGCCTCCACCCAGTAGCCTCTACCCAGTAGCCTCCACCCAGTAGGCTCTACCCAGTAGCCTCCACCCAGTAGCCTCTACCCTGTAGCCTCTACCCAGTAGCCTCCACTCAGTAGCCTCTACCCAGTAGCCTCTACCCAGTAGCCTCCACCCAGTAGCCTCTACCCAGTAGCCTCTATCCAGTAGCCTCTATCCAGTAGCCTCTACCCAGTAGCCTCTACCCAGTAGCCTCTATCCAGTAGCCTCCACCCAGTAGGCTCTACCCAGTAGCCTCTACCCAGTAGCCTCTACCCAGTAGCCTCTACCCAGTAGCCTCTACCCAGTAGCCTCCACCCAGTAGCCTCTACCCAGTAGCCTCTACCCAGTAGCCTCCACCCAGTAGGCTCTACCCAGTAGCCTCTACCCAGTAGCCTCTACCCAGTAGCCTCTACCCAGTAGCCTCCACCCAGTAGGCTCTACCCAGTAGCCTCTACCCAGTAGCCTCTACCCAGTAGCCTCCACCCAGTAGCCTCTACCCAGTAGCCTCTACCCAGTAGCCTCCACCCAGTAGTCTCTACCCAGTAGCCTCCACCCAGTAGCCTCTACCCAGTAGCCTCTACCCAGTAGCCTCCACCCAGTAGTCTCTACCCAGTAGCCTCTATCCAGTAGCCTCTACCCAGTAGCCTCTACCCAGTAGCCTCTACCCAGTAGCCTCTACCCAGTAGCCTCTACCCAGTAGACTCCACCCAGTAGCCTCTATCCAGTAGCCTCTACTCAGTAGCCTCTACCCAGTAGCCTTCACCCAGTAGCCTCCACCCAGTAGCCTCTACCCAGTAGACTCCACTCAGTAGCCTGCAACCAAGTAGCCTCTATCCAGTGGCCTCCACTCAGTAGCCTCACCCAGCTAGCCACCCAGTAGCCTCTACCCAGTAGCCTCCACCCAGTAGCCTCTACCCAGTAGCCTCCACCCAGTAGGCTCTACCCAGTAGCCTCACCCAGTAGTCTCTCCCAGTAGCCTCTACCCAGTAGCCTCCACCCAGTAGGCTCTACCCAGTAGCCTCTACCCAGTAGCCTCCACCAGTAGCCTCCACCCAGTAGCCTCCGCCCAGTAGCCTCTACCCAGTAGCCTCCACCCAGTAGTCTCTACCCAGTAGCCTCCACCCAGTAGCCTCTACCCAGTAGCCTCTACCCAGTAGCCTCCACCCAGTAGCCTCTACCCAGTAGCCTCTATCCAGTAGCCTCTACCCAGTAGCCTCTACCCAGTAGCCTCCACCCAGTAGCCTCTACCCAGTAGCCTCTACCCAGTAGCCTCACCCAGTAGTCTCTAGCAGTAGCCTCTACCCAGTAGCCTCCACCCAGTAGCCTCTACCCAGTAGCCTCTATCCAGTAGCCTCCTACCCAGTAGCCTCTACCCAGTAGCCTCTATCCAGTAGCCTCTACCCAGTAGTCTCTACCCAGTAGCCTCTATCCAGTAGCCTCTACCCAGTAGCCTCTACCCAGTAGCCTCTACCCAGTAGCCTCTACCCAGTAGCCTTCACCCAGTAGCCTCCACCCAGTAGCCTCTACCCAGTAGCCTCCACCCAGTAGCCTCTACCCAGTAGCCTCCACTCAGTAGCCTCTACCCAGTAGTCTTCACCCAGTAGCCTCTACCAGTAGCCTCCACCCAGTAGACTCCACCCAACCCCAAGCTTAGCAACCAAGTAGCCTCTACCCTGTGGGCTCCACTCAGTAGCCTCACCCAGTAGTCTCTACCCAGTAGCCTCTACCGAGGCTCCACCCAGTAGCCTCTACCCAGTAGCCTCTACCCAGTAGCCTCCACCCAGTAGGCTCTACCCAGTAGCCTCTACCCAGTAGCCTCTACCCAGTAGCCTCCACCCAGTAGGCTCTACCCAGTAGCCTCTACCCAGTAGCCTCTACCCAGTAGCCTCCACCCAGTAGCCTCTACCCAGTAGCCTCTACCCAGTAGCCTCCACCCAGTAGTCTCTACCCAGTAGCCTCCACCCAGTAGCCTCTACCCAGTAGCCTCTACCCAGTAGCCTCCATAGTCTCTACCCAGTAGCCTCTATCCCAGTAGCCTCTACCCAGTAGCCTCTACCCAGTAGCCTCTACCCAGTAGCCTCTACCCAGTAGCCTCTACCCAGTAGCCTCTACCCAGTAGCCTCCACCCAGTAGCCTCTACCCAGTAGCCTCTACCCAGTAGTCTCTTCCCAGTAGCCTCTACCAGATAGCCTCTACCCAGTAGTCTCTACCCAGTAGCCTCCACCCAGTAGCCTCTACCCAGTAGCCTTCACCCAGTAGCCTCCACCCAGTAGCCTCTACCTAGTAGCCTCCACCCAGTAGCCTCTACCCAGTAGCCTCCACTCAGTAGCCTCTACCCAGTAGTCTTCACCCAGTAGCCTCTACCCAGTAGCCTCCACCCAGTAGACTCCACCCAACCCCAAGCTTAGCAACCAAGTAGCCTCTACCCTGTGGGCTCCACTCAGTAGCCTCTACCCAGTAGTCTCTACCCAGTAGCCTCTACCCAGTAGCCTCCACCCAGTAGCCTCTACCCAGTAGCCTCTACCCAGTAGCCTCCACCCAGTAGGCTCTACCCAGTAGCCTCTACCCAGTAGCCTCTACCCAGTAGCCTCCACCCAGTAGGCTCTACCCAGTAGCCTCTACCCAGTAGCCTCTACCCAGTAGCCTCCACCCAGTAGCCTCTACCCAGTAGCCTCTACCCAGTAGCCTCCACCCAGTAGTGCCTCCACCCAGTAGCCTCACCCAGTAGCCTCTACCCAGTAGCCTCCACCCAGTAGTCTCTACCCAGTAGCCTCTCAGTAGCCTCTACCCAGTAGCCTCTACCCAGTAGCCTCTCCCCAGTAGCCTCACCCAGTAGCCTCTACCCAGTAGCCTCCACCCAGTAGGCTCTACCCAGTAGCCTCTACCCAGTAGCCTCTACCCAGTAGTCTTCACCCAGTAGCCTCTACCCAGTAGCCTCTACCCAGTAGCCTCTACCCAGTAGCCTCTACCCAGTAGCCTCTACCCAGTAGCCTCTACCCAGTAGTCTTCACCCAGTAGCCTCCACCCAGTAGCCTCTACCCAGTAGCCTCTACCCAGTAGCCTCCACCCAGTAGTCTCTACCCAGTAGCCTCCACCCAGTAGGCTCTACCCAGTAGCCTCTACCCAGTAGCCTCTACCCAGTAGCCTCCACCCAGTAGCCTCTACCCAGTAGCCTCTACCCAGTAGCCTCTACCCAGTAGCCTCTATCCAGTAGCCTCTACCCAGTAGCCTCTACCCAGTAGCCTCTACCCAGTAGCCTCCACCCAGTAGCCTCTACCCAGTAGCCTCTACCCAGTAGCCTCTACCCAGTAGCCTCTACCCAGTAGCCTCTACCCAGTAGCCTCTACCCAGTAGTCTCTACCCAGTAGCCTCTATCCAGTAGCCTCTACCCAGTAGTCTCTACCCAGTAGCCTCTACCCAGTAGCCTCTACCCAGTAGCCTTCACCCAGTAGCCTCCACCCAGTAGCCTCTACCCAGTAGCCTCCACCCAGTAGCCTCTACCCAGTAGCCTCCACTCAGTAGCCTCTACCCAGTAGTCTTCACCCAGTAGCCTCTACCCAGTAGCCTCCACCCAGTAGACTCCACCCAACCCCAAGCTTAGCAACCAAGTAGCCTCTACCCTGTGGGCTCCACTCAGTAGCCTCTACCCAGTAGCCTCTACCCAGTAGCCTCTACCCAGTAGCCTCCACCCAGTAGCCTCTACCCAGTAGCCTCTACCCAGTAGCCTCCACCCAGTAGGCTCTACCCAGTAGCCTCTACCCAGTAGTCTCTACCCAGTAGCCTCTACCCAGTAGCCTCCACCCAGTAGGCTCTACCCAGTAGCCTCTACCCAGTAGCCTCTACCCAGTAGCCTCCACCCAGTAGCCTCTACCCAGTAGCCTCTACCCAGTAGCCTCCACCCAGTAGTCTCTACCCAGTAGCCTCCACCCAGTAGCCTCTACCCAGTAGCC
This sequence comes from Coregonus clupeaformis, assembly GCF_020615455.1. Lineage (NCBI taxonomy): Eukaryota > Metazoa > Chordata > Actinopteri > Salmoniformes > Salmonidae > Coregonus > Coregonus clupeaformis. Next base: position 77,239 of record NW_025534301.1, read on the forward strand.
TCTACCCAGTAGCCTCCACCCAGTAGTCTCTACCCAGTAGCCTCTATCCAGTAGCCTCTACCCAGTAGCTTCTACCCAGTAGCCTCTACCCAGTAGCCTCTACCCAGTAGCCTCTACCCAGTAGCCTCTATCCAGTAGCCTCTACCCAGTAGTCTCTACCCAGTAGCCTCTACCCAGTAGCCTCTACCCAGTAGCCTCTACCCAGTAGCCTCTATCCAGTAGCCTCTACCCAGTAGCCTCTACCCAGTAGCCTCTATCCAGTAGCCTCTACCCAGTAGTCTCTTCCCAGTAGCCTCTATTCATTAGCCTCTACCCAGTAGTCTCTACCCAGTAGCCTCTACCCAGTAGCCTCTACCCAGTAGCCTTCACCCAGTAGCCTCCACCCAGTAGCCTCTACCTAGTAGCCTCCACCCAGTAGCCTCTACCCAGTAGCCTCCACTCAGTAGCCTCTACCCAGTAGTCTTCACCCAGTAGCCTCTACCCAGTAGCCTCCACCCAGTAGACTCCACCCAACCCCAAGCTTAGCAACCAAGTAGCCTCTACCCTGTGGGCTCCACTCAGTAGCCTCTACCCAGTAGTCTCTACCAGTAGCCTCTACCCAGTAGCCTCCACCCAGTAGCCTCTGCACCCAGTAGCCTCTACCCAGTAGCCTCCACCCAGTAGGCTCTGCACCGTAGCCTCTACCCAGTAGCCTCTACCCAGTAGCCTCCACCCAGTAGGCTCTACCCAGTAGCCTCTACCCAGTAGCCTCTACCCAGTAGCCTCCACCCAGTAGCCTCTACCCAGTAGCCTCTACCCAGTAGCCTCCACCCAGTAGTCTCTACCCAGTAGCCTCCACCCAGTAGCCTCTACCCAGTAGCCTCTACCCAGTAGCCTCCACCCAGTAGTCTCTACCCAGTAGCCTCTATCCAGTAGCCTCTACCCAGTAGCCTCTACCCAGTAGCCTCTACCCAGTAGCCTCTACCCAGTAGCCTCTACCCAGTAGACTCCACCCATTAGCCTCTATCCAGTAGCCTCCACCCAGTAGTCTCTACCCAGTAGCCTCCACCCAGTGGCCTCCACCCAGGAGCCTCTACCCAGTAGCCTCCACTCAGTAGCCTCTACCCAGTAGCCTCCACCCAGTAGCCTCTACCCAGTAGCCTCTATCCAGTAGCCTCTACCCAGTAGCCTCTACCCAGTAGCCTCTATCCAGTAGCCTCTACCCAGTATTCTCTACCCAGTAGCCTCTATCCAGTAGCCTCTACCCAGTAGCCTCTACCCAGTAGCCTCTACCCAGTAGCCTTCACCCAGTAGCCTCCACCCAGTAGCCTCTACCCAGTAGCCTCCACCCAGTAGCCTCTACCCAGTAGCCTCCACTCAGTAGCCTCTACCCAGTAGTCTTCACCCAGTAGCCTCTACCCAGTAGCCTCCACCCAGTAGACTCCACCCAACCCCAAGCTTAGCAACCAAGTAGCCTCTACCCTGTGGGCTCCACTCAGTAGCCTCTACCCAGTAGACTCCACTCAGTAGCCTCTACCCAGTAGCCTCTACCCAGTAGCCTCTACCCAGTAGCCTCTACCCAGTAGCCTCCACCCAGTAGCCTCTACCCAGTAGCCTCTACCCAGTAGCCTCCACCCAGTAGCCTCCACCCAGTAGGCTCTACCCAGTAGCCTCTACCCAGTAGCCTCTACCCAGTAGTCTCCACCCAGTAGCCTCTACCCAGTAGCCTCTACCCAGTAGCCTCCACCCAGTAGTCTCTACCCAGTAGCCTCCACCCAGTAGCCTCTACCCAGTAGCCTCCACCCAGTAGCCTCCACCCAGTAGCCTCTACCCAGTAGCCTCCACCCAGTAGCCTCTACCCAGTAGCCTCTACCCAGTAGCCTCTACCCAGTAGCCTCCACCCAGTAGCCTCTACCCAGTAGCCTCTACCCAGTAGGCTCTACCCAGTAGCCTCTACCCAGTAGTCTTCACCCAGTAGCCTCTACCCAGTAGCCTCTACCCAGTAGACTCCACCCAACCCCAAGCTTAGCCACCAAGTAGCCTCCACCCTACCTACCCAGATTGAGCCTCCACCCAACCAGAAGTGAGCCAGCTTCGAAGCTTCTCTGTTTTCTCACCTGCCCAGGTGCAGATGAGAGATTTGGGGGCTTAACAGAGAGCTGTTTGGTTCTGGTCTCCTTTAACAGAGAGCTGTTTGGTTCTGGTCTCCTGACTGTTCGGTATTTCCCATTATGGACATGCTTGGATGCTCAGGAGAAGGAGAAGCATGCTTGGATGTCTTTCTTCTACCACACAAACGATTCTCAACAGTAACTGAATGAGTGGTCGTACTGGTAATACCAATGTCTGTCACCACATTTCTTGTTGCTCAATTTAAGAATAAGATATTTTTCTCTTCACCAGATATCAGACTCTTCTGACAGTATCTGAGTTGTGACATCATCCGTCCCCTCTCTCTGTGTTCCAGGTATTCCAGTGAAGGATTATGGGTAGTTTTAAGGGCCATGCGTTGCCGGGTAGTTTCTTCCTGATCGCGGGCCTGTGGTGGGCGGGAAAGTACTCTCTATGGTACGCCACCCGCAGGAACAAGAGTCTGGGCTCCACCTCCACCCGCCTGGCCAGCCGATCCACACAGCGCCGCCTGGAAGTCATCGAGGGATCCGTCACCCTTTTCTTCTCTGTGGTTGGTGAGCATCAACACCCTGAGCATCCACATGATAGATGTTTTTTTTATCGCTTTGGTTCAATTTTCACAACTCTTAGTACAAAACTCAAAACAGATCATCAAAAAGGCAGTTGTTTCAAAACTCAAAGCACATTTAAAGGCAATGCTACCAAATACTAATTGAGTGTATGTAAACTTCTGACCCACTGGGAATGTGATGAAAGAATTAAAAGCTGAAATAAATCATTCTCTCTACTATTATTTTGACATTTCACATTCTTAAAATAAAGTGGTGATCCTATCTGACCTAAGACAGGGAAGTTTTACTAGGATTAAATGTCAGGAATTATGAAAAACTGAGTTTAAATGTATTTGGCTAAGGTGTATGTAAACTTCCGACTTCAACTGTATACTCCAATGTACTACTATAATGATGGCTATTATGATTTTACTTCAGAATAAGTTACAAAAATAAATCTCTATGTAACAAATCAAATCACTTTACTAAAATTGCATTGGGCAATACAGTACTGTGAAACTGTAATATATGCCATTTACATAGCAGAAACTTTATCCAAAATGACAACAGTCCACACATTTTGGTATGTGACCCCAAGGAGGGGAGGGGGGTTCTCCCGGCGCTGCTGACGGCTATTTTGCTCATACAGGAGTAGTAAAGGCCCAGTGCACTACTTTTGTGAAGAAAGAAATGCATTTAAAAAATATACATATTTCTTTATATATACAGCGCATTCGGAAAGTATTCAGACCCCTTGACTTTTCCCACATTTTGTTACGTTTAAGCCTTATTCTAAAATTTATTAAATTGTTATTTTTCTCTCATCAATCTGCACACAATACTCCAGAATCACAAAGCAAAAACAGGTTTTTAGACATTTGTGCAAATTTATTAAAAATGAAAAACGTAAATATCACATTTACATAAGTATTCAGACCTTTTACTCAGTACTTTGTTGAAGAACCTTTTGGCAACGATTACAGCCTCGAGTCTTCTTGGGTATGATGCTACAAGCTTGGCACACCTGTATTTGGGGAGTTTCTCCCATTCTTCTCTGCAGATCCTCTCAAGCTCTGTCAGGTTGGATGGGGAGCGTTGCTGCACAGCTATTTTCAGGTCTCTCCAGAGATGTTCGATTGGGTTCAAGTCCGGACTCTGGCTGGGCCACTCAAGGACATTCAGAGACTTGTCTCGAAGCCACTCCTGCATTGTCTTGGCTGTGTGCTTAGGGTTGTTGTCCTGTTGGAAGGTGAACCTTCGCCCCAGTCTGAGGTCCTGAGCGCTCTGGAGCAGGTTTTCATCAAGGATCTCTCTGTACTTTGCTCCTTTCATCTTTGCCTCGATCCTGAATAGTCTCCCAGTCCATGCCGCTGAAAAACATCCCCACAGCATGATGCTGCCACCACCATGCTTCACCGTAGGGATGGTGCCAGGTTTCCTCCAGATGTGACGCTTTGCATTCAGGTCAAAGAGTTCAATCTTGGTTTCATCAGACCAGGGAATCTTGTTTCTCATGGTCTGAGTCCTTTAGGTGCCTTTTGGGAAACTCCAAGTGGGCTGTCATGTGCCTTTTACTGAGGAGCGGCTTCTGTCTTGCCACTCTACCATAAAGGCCTGATTGGTGGAGTGCTGCAGAGATGGTTGTCCTGGAAGGTACTCCCATCTCCACAGAGGAACTCTGGATGTCTATCAGAGTGACCATCGGGTTCTTGGTCACCTCCCTGACCAAGGCCCTTCTCCCCCGATTGCTCAGTTTGGCCGGGCGGCCAGCTCTAGGAAGAGTCTTGGTGGTTCCAAACTTCTTCCATTTAAGAATGATGGAGGCCACTGTGTTATTGGGGACCTTCAATGGTGCAGACATTTTTTGGTACCCTTCCCCAGATCTGTGCCTTGACACAATCCTGTCTCAGCGCTCATGGCTCTCGACCCCATGGCTTGGTTTTTGCTCTGACATGCACTGTCAACTGTGGGACCTTATATAGACATGTGTGTGCCTTTCCAAATCATGTCCAATCAATTTAATTTACCACAGGTGGACTCCAATCAAGTTGTAGAAACATCTCAAGGATGATCAATGGAAACAGGATGCACCTGAGCTCAATTTCGAGTCTCATAGCAAAGGGTCTGAATACTTATGTAAATAAGGTGTTTCCGTTTTTTATTTGTAATACATTTGCTAAAATGTCTACAAACCTGTTTTTGCTTTGTCATTATGGGGTATTGTGTGTAGATTGCTGAGGACATTTTTTTTATTTAATCGATTTTAGAATAATTCTGTAACGTAACAATGTGGAAAAAGTCAAGGGGTCTGAATACTTTCCGAATGCACTGAACAAAAATATAAACTTAACATGTAAAGTGTTGGTCCGATGTTTCATGAGCGGAAATAAAAGATCCCAGAAATGTTCTATACGCACAAAACACTTGTTTCTCTCAAAGTTTGTGCACAATTCCTTTTACATCCCTGTTAGTGAGCATTTCTCCTTTGCCAAGATAATTACATTTACGTCATTTAGCAGACGCTCTTATCCAGAGCGACTTACAAATTGGTGCATTCACCTTATAGCCAGTGGGATAACCACTTTACAATATGTTTTTTTTTTTTCTTTCTTTCTTTGGGGTGGGGTAAGGGGGGGTAGAAGGATTACTTTATCCTATCCCAGCTATTCCTTAAAGAGGTGGGGTTTCAAGTGTCTCCGGAAGGTGGTGAGTGACTCCGCTGTCCTGGCGTCGTGAGGGAGCTTGTTCCACCATTGGGGTGCCAGAGCAGCGAACAGTTTTGACTGGGCTGAGCGGGAACTGTGCTTCCGCAGAGGTAGGTGGGGCCAGCAGGCCAGAGGTGGATGAACGCAATGCCCTCGTTTGGGTGTAGGGACTGATCAGAGCCTGAAGGTACGGAGGTGCCGTTCCCCTCACAGCTCCGTAGGCAAGCACCATGGTCTTGTAGCAGATGCGAGCTTCAACTGGAAGCCAGTGGAGTGTGCGGCGGAACGGGGTGACGTGAGAGAACTTGGGAAGGTTGAACACCAGACGGAATGCGGCATTCTGGATGAGTTGTAGGGGTTTAATGGCACAGGCATCCACCTGACAGGTGTGGCAAATCAAGAAACTGATTAAACAGCATGATCATTACACAGGTGTTCCTTGTGCTGGGGACAATAAAAGGCCACTCAAAAATGTGCAGTTTTGTCACACAACACAATGCCACAGATGTCTCAGGTTTTGAGGGAGCGCGCAATTGGCATGCTGACTGCAGGAATGTCCACCAGAGCTGTTGCCAGAGAATTGAATGTTCACTCACAACTGCAGACCACGTTAACCACGCCAGCCCAGGACCTCCGGCTTCTTCACCTGCAGACCACGTGTATGGCGTCAAATAAAATGGTATTGGTCGCATACACATATTTATCAGATGTTATTGCGGATGTCAACGTTGTGAACAGAGTGCCCCATGTTGGCGGTGGGGTTATGGTATGGGAAGGCATAAGCTTCGGACAATGAACACAATCACATTTTATCGATGGCAATTTGAATGCACAGAGATACCGTGACGAGATCCTGAGGCCCATTGTGAGGCCCATTTTGTTTAAGGTATCTGTGACCAACAGATGTATATCTGTATTCCCAGTCATGTGAAGTTCATAGATTAGGGCCTAATGAATGTATTTCAATTGACTGATTTCCTTATATGAACTGTAACTCAGTAAAATCTCTGAAATTGTTGCATGTTGCGTTTATATTTTTGTTCAGTAAATATTGATTTCTATTATTGGTATAGAAATTATGGAAATGTGATGTTCAGTCAATTTTAATAGATAGTGCAAGTGTGAAATGTGAAAACAGTGTAATGTGCTGTAATTTACAGTACTGTAGCATACTACGTTCAAAGGGCTATTTTTAAGCATGTATCTGTCACGTATTCACCGGGAGTCAGGAAGCAGAAGGAGAGTTTAATAATGAAGAATGCAGATTTTTTTTAAACTTGCGAAGACTACAGAACGTGAATGAAAACAAACCAATACTGCTTTATGACTGAAGCTACTGAGGGCTAAATAAAGGGAAGGTCATCAAGGTAATGATGAAGTCCAGGTGTGCATAATGATGGTTGCCAGGACCGGCGACGTCGAGCGCTGGAGAGGGGGAGGGGGAGTGGGAGTAGGCATGACATTACCTGGTCAGGAGGACGGCCGCGAGGGCGAGGAGCGGGCCTGTCAGCGGAGATGGAAATCCCGGACGATGTTGCGGTCCAGGATGTCGGCCACCGGGACTCAACAGCGCTCCTCTGGACCTTACCCCTCCCAGTTCACCAGGTACTGAAGCCGACCCCCACGACGTCGGGAGTCCAGCAGGGACCTGACGGCATAGGCAGGGATCCCATTGATATCCAGGGGAGGAGTAGGGGTGTCGCAGGGGACGGCATCAGCCAGAGGACCAGGAACCATGAGGAGGGAAACATGTAGTTGGTGGGGAGTTGTAAACGGTACGTTACCTCGTTGACCCTCCGGAGGACCTTGAAGGGCCCCACAAACTGGGGGCTCAGCTTCCGGCAAGGCAGACGGAGCAGGAGGTTCCTGTTGAAGAGCCAGACGCGATCACCAGGATGGAACACAGGAGCCTCACTGCGGTAGCGATCCACCTGCTCCTTCGAAACCACTCGTCCACCGCAGGGGCTTCGGTCTGGCTCGGGGTCCATGGGCCCAGGGCCGGCTGATACCCCAGGACGCACTGGAAGGGAGTCAGCCCGGTGGAGGAGTGATGAAGTGAGTTCTGGGCGTACTCTGCCCAGGGAAGGAACCGGGCCCAAGAGTGACTCCTCAGGAACCTCCCCAGCTCCTGGTTGGTCCTCTCCACTGGCCCGTTGGACTGAGGCCGGGACCCGGATGTGAGGCTGACCATGGCCCCCAGCTTCTCCATGAAGGCTTTCCATTCCCACGAAGTGAATTGAGGGCCACGGTCGGAGACGATGTCCTCCGGAAGGCCATAGTGCCGGAAGACCTGGAACAGTGCCTCAGCAACCTGGAGAGCGGTAGGGAGACCAGAGAGAGGGATAAAACGGCAGGATTTAGAGAATCTGTCTCCAACAACCATAATGGTGGTGAAACCATCAGACGGAGAGAGATCAGTAACGAAATTTATGGACATATGGGACCAAGGCCGCTGAGGCACGGGAAGGTGAAGGAGTTTCTCTGCCGGAGCATGCCGGGTAGATTTTGTTTGTGACATAGCGGGCGACGTCCTCTGCCAAGGTGGGCCACCAGTACTTTGTGGAGATGGATTGAATGGTGCGGGTGAAACCTGGGTGTTCAGCGGCGAGGGATGTGTGCGCCCAGGTCAGCAGCCAATCCTTCACCCCCGTGGGGACGTAGAGGCGCTCAGGAGGACAGGTAGCAGGAGCGGGTTCCCTCTCCAGAGCCTGGCGGATGTCCACATCTACGTCCTAAAACACGGGGCCAATGATACGGTAGGACAGAATGATGAGCTGGAGGGCACTCACAGGACTCTCAACTGACGTGGAACCACAAGGTAAGGGAAAGCAGGTCTTCCTTCATCCTGGTGCCCAGGCTGTGATTTCCATCCTCGACCAGGATATTGGTGGGGTTATGACGTTGGAGCCACGGGAGGCCGAGGATGACTTTGTGAACCCGTGCAGTGGTGATGAGGAAGGGAAGGCTTTCCTTTCTTGGTGGTGGGGTCCCACGGTGAGGGTCAGTGGTACTGTGATGTGCGTGATAGTGCCGGATCCCAATGGTTGATTATCCAGGGCTTGGACCGGAAAAGGAGAGCGGGTATGAGGTGATGTTCAAGGAGGAGACAAGGGTCTGGTCGATGAAATTCCCTGCGGCACCGGAGTCCACTAGAGCAGTAGAGACAACACCTGAGGGACAGCCAGCCAGTGAAATGGAAACCAGGAAGGGTTTGGCGGAAAACGATGAAGAAGGAATACTCACGCCTACCCTGGGAGACGGATGATCACGGGGCCGTCCCCCTGCCCCAGTGGACCTCTGGTTGGGTCATACCGGACACCGCTGGAGCCGGTGCCCCATCTGGCATCAATAGGAACACAGCCCCAGCTGCTCCGGCGACACCGCTCTGCCGCGGAGAGGTGTGTGACCCCTATCTCCATTGGTTCAGGCTCTGCCTCAGGACGGCCAAAGAAGGAGAGCGAGGGGCGAAGGAGGTGCCGGCGCTCCTGAAGGAGGTTGCCCAGACGGATGGCCATTGCGATGAGTGTGTCCAAGGAAAGGTTGTCGTCCCGGCACGCCAAATCCGTCTGGACCTCCTCGCGCAGTTCTCTACGGAATAGGGTGCAGAGCACCGGTTCGTTCCATCCATTTAGAACATTCACCATATACTAGCTGGTGCTGTCTGTAGTTAAACAACAGACTGGTGATGATCAGACAAACTGGGAGTGTTAGGATGTCAATTATGAAATTATCTTAAGAAATTATCATTTTAGGATGAGACATTGTTGCTGTTTCTGGACTGTTGATGGTAATTTATGGCAGAGGGAGACTAGAAGTTTCTAAGAGACCAAGGATCTTTTCTCTGTTTAAGAGAATGGTGATGTTCTGTGTTCCAGGGATGCTGGCGGAGCAGTTTGTAGCAGACGGGCCGCGGCTTCACCTGTATGACTACAGTGAGCATCACTGGGACAGACTCCATAACTGGCAGCACTCCACCATGTATCTCTTCTTTGGCCTGGCTGGAGCCATGTCTCTCATTGTACACACCACCACCGACGCCGCTCCGCTGGCCCTCGACAGACTAATGCTGGCCATCGCCTTCTTCATAGAAGGTAAGACGACTGGTGAGACAGAGGAGATGGAGATGTTGTCCTGAGGTAGAATGCTTTGGTCATTAGCTAGCCACATGCAGTGTTACAGCCATAGAAATAGAATCACCACTAGAATGGACATCCCTATTCAAGTCAATGGGGCTGTAATGCATGGACTGGCGCTCCATCACGTTACTGATGTTTGTTCTGTGTTTCCCAGGGTTCTTGTTCCTTTACCACCTCCACGGCAGAGCTATGCTAGATGTCCATGTTCACCAGCTGCTGCTGTTCTGTGTGTTTGGAGAGGCCATGGTGTCCTTTCTGGAGGTGTTCCACAGAGGAAACTTTCTGCTGGAGCTGCTGAGAGCATCACTCACCATCCTGCAGGGGAGCTGGTTCTGGCAGGTCAGTCATTCCCTTTACAGACCAGGGGGGTAGGGTGTATAGGGAATAGAGGTGCCATATATAATATATCATAATATGATGCTATATAAGGAATAGGGTGCCAGTGGGGATGCACAGACTATTTCTCTCTTGTGTGTTCATGTACAGTGGGGAGAACAAGTATTTGTTACACTGCCGATTTTGCAGGTTTTCCTACTTACAAAGCATGTAGAGGTCTGTAATTTGTATCATACGTACAATTAAACTGTGAGAGATGGAATCTAAAACAAAAATCAAGAAAATCACATTGTATGATTTTTAAGTAATTCATTTGCATTTTATTGCATAATCACCTACCAACCAGTAAGAATTCCGGCTCTCACAGACCAGTTAGTTTTTCTTTAAGAAGCCCTCCTGTTCTCCACTCATTACCTGTATTAACTGCACCTGTTTGAACTCGTTACCTGTATAAAAGACACCTGTCCACACACTCAATCAAACAGACTCCAACCTCTCCACAATGGCCAAGACCAGAGAGCTGTGTAAGGACATCAGGGATACAATTGTAGACCTGCACAAGCCTGGGATGGGCTACAGGACAATAGGCAAGCAGCTTGGTGAGAAGGCAACAACTGTTGGCGCAATTATAAAGAAATGGAAGAAGTTCAAGATGACGGTCAATCACCCTCGGTCTGGGGCTCCATGCAAGATCTCACCTCGTGGGGCATCAATGATCATGAGGAAGGTGAGGGATCAGCCCAGAACTACACGGCAGGACCTGGTCAATGACCTGAAGAAAGCTGGGACCACAGTCTCAAAGAAAACCATTAGTAACACACTACGCCGTCATAGATTAAAATCCTGCAGCGCACACAAGGTCCCCCTGCTCAAGCCAGCGCATGTCCAGGCCCGTCTGAAGTTTGTCAACTCCAGAGGAGGAATGGGAGAAGGTCATGTGGTCTAATGAGACAAAAATATAGCTTTTTGGTCTAAACTCCACTCGGCGTGTTTGGAGGAAGAAGAAGGATGCGTACAACCCCAAGAACACCATCCCAACCGTGAAGCATAGAGGTGGAAACATCATTCTTTGGGGATGCTTTTCTGCAAAGGGGACAGGACGACTGCACCGTATTGAGGGGAGGATGGATGGGGCCATGTATCGCGAGATCTTGGCCAACAACCTCCTTCCCTCAGTAAGAGCATTGAAGATGGGTCGTGTCTGGGTCTTCCAGCATGACAACAACCCGAAACACACAGCCAGGGCAACTAAGGAGTGGCTCCGTAAGAAGCATCTCAAGGTCCTGGAGTGGCCTAGCCAGTCTCCAGACCTGAACCCAATAGAAAATCTTTGGAGGGAGCTGAAAGTCCGTATCACCCAGCGACAGCCCTGAAACCTGAAGGATCTGGAGAAGGTCTGTATGGAGGAGTGGGCCAAAATCCCTGCTGCAGTGTGTGCAAACCTGGTCAAGACCTACAGGAAACGTATGATCTCTGTAATTGCAAACAAAGGTTTCTGTACCAAATATTAAGTTCTGCTTTTCTGATGTATCAAATACTTATGTCATGCAATAAAATGCAAATGAATTACTTAAAAATCATACAATGTGATTTTCAGGATTTTTGTTTTAGATTCCGTCTCTCACAGTTGAAGTGTACCTATGATAAATTACAGACCTCTACATGCTCTGTAAGTAGGAAAACCTGCAAAATTGGCAGTGTATCGAATACTTGTTCTCCCCACAGTATGTGTTTGATGTAGAGTTGAAGTAGAGGACTAAGGGACCATAAGCTCTAATCAAACACTCTATAACAGCATTCTAATGTTAAAGTCCCAAAGTCATTGTGTTTGTCACAGCTTTAAGTAACAGTTTCAGTCAGTGGTCAAGTAGGCTACTGTGGTCAAGTAGACTACTGTGGTCAAGTAGGCTACTGTGGTCAAGTAGGCTTCAGTGCTGGCGCCGGAGGGGATGGCTGCTGTTTTATGGACTCTTAACCAACGTGCTATTTTGTGTGTTTTTTTTCCGCATTGTTTGTAACTTCTTTTGTACATAATGTTGCTGCTATCGTCTTTTATGACCGAAAAGAGCTTCTGGACATCAGAACAGCGATTACTCACCTTGAACTGGACAAAACATTTTTCTTTAATGAGTCGGACAAGAGGGAGTTGCTCCAGACACCCGACAGGGCCCGTCATACGCAGTAGAAAGAAAAGGAGATATCGCGGAAGGAGATCGGGGTGCTTGGTAAGGAGCCGGCGACGAGTGGCTAATCTGCCTTTGCCATTGATACCATCGGCCAATTTACAATCCCTTGATAATAAAGTGGACAAAATACAGCCACGAATATCCTACCAACGGGACATTAAAAACTGTAATATCTTATGTTTCACAGAGTCGTGGCTGAACAAAGACATGAATAACATACAGCTGGAGGGTTATACACTGTATTGGCAGAATAGAACAGCAGCCTCTGTTAAGACAAGGGGTGGCGGTCTATGTATATTTGTAAACACCAGCTGGTGCACGATATCTAAGGAAGTCTCGATGTTTTGCTCGCCTGAGGTAGAGTATCTCATGATAAGCTGTAGACCACACTATTTACCAAGAGAGTTTTCATCTATATTCTTCGTAGCTGTCTATTAAGCACCACAAACCGATGTTGGCACTAAGACTGCACTCAATGAACTGTATACGGTCATAAGCAAACAGGAAAACGCTCATCCAGAGGCGGCGCTCCTAGTGGCCGGAGACTTTAATGCAGGGAAACTTAAATCCGTTCTACCTAATTTCTACCAGCATGTTAAATGTGCAACCAGAGGGAAAAAACTCTAGACCACCTTTACTCCACACACAGAGACGCATACAAAGCTCTCCCTCGCCCTCCATTTGGCAAATCTGACCATATTTCTAATCTACTGATTCCTGCTTACAATCAAATTAAAGCAGGAAGCACCAGTGACACGGTCAATAAAAAAGTGATCAGATGAAGCAGATGCTAAGCTACAGGACTGTTTTGCTAGCACAGACTGGAATAAGTTCTGGGATTCTTCAGATAGCATTGAGGAGTACACCACATAAGTCACTGGCTTCGTCAATAAGTGCATCGATGACGTCATCCCCACAGTGACTGTACGTACATACCCCAACCAGAAGCCATGGATTACAGGCAACATCCGCACTAAGCTAAAGGGTAGAGCTGCCGCTTTCAAGGAGCGGGACACTAATCCAGACGCTTATAAGAAATCCCGCTATAACCTCATCCGTTATCCTACTAACGGGACATTAAAAACTGTAATATCTTATGTTTCACCGAGTCGTGGCTGAACGAAGACATGGACAACATACAGCTAGCGGGCTATACGCTACATCGGCAGGATAGAACGGCTGACTCCGGTAAGACAAGGGGTGGCGGTCTGTGTATATTTGGAAACAACAGCTGGTGCACAAAATCAAATACTAAGGAAGTCTCGAAGTTTTGCTCGCCTGAGGTAGAGTATCTCATGATAAGCTGTAGACCACACTATTTACCAAGAGAGTTTTCATCTATATTTTTCATAGCTGTCTATTTACCACCACAAACCAATGCTGGCATTAAGATTGCACTCAATGAGCTGTATAAGGCCATAAGTCAACAGGAAAACGCTCATCCAGAGGCAGCGCTCCTAGTGGCCGGGGACTTTAATGCAGGGAAACTTAAATCCGTTCTTCCTAATTTCTACCAGCATATTAAATGTGCAACCAGAGGGAAAAAAAACTCCAGACCACCTTTACTCCACACACAGAGGCTCTCCCTCGCCCTCCATTTGGCAAATCTGACCATAACTCTATCCTCCTGATTCCTGCTTATAAGCAAAAACTAAAGCAGGAAGCACCAGTGACTCGGTTAATAAAAAAAGCGGTCAGATGACGCAGATGCTAAGCTACAGGACTGTTTTGCTGGCACAGACTGGAATATGTTCCGGGATTCTTCCGATGGCATTGAGGAGTACACCACATCAGTCACTGGCTTCATCAATAAGTGCATCGATGATGTCGTCCCCACAGTGACCCCTACGTACATACCCCAACCAGAAGCCATGGATTACAGGAAACATCCACACTGAGCTAAAGGGTAGAGCTGCCTCTTTCAAGGAGCGGGACTCTAACCCGGACACTTATAAGAAATCCCGCTATGCCCTCAGACGAACCATCAAACAGGCAAAGCGTAAATACAGGACTAAGATTGAATCGTACTACACCGGCTCCGATGTGCGTCGGATGTGGCAGGGCTTGAAAACTATTACAGACTACAAAGGGAAGCATAGCCGTGAGCTGCCCAGTGACAGAGAGAGAGAAGGAGAGGGGTACTGCCCAGTGAGACGAGCCTACCAGATGAGCTAAATTACTTCTATGCTCGCTTCAAGGCAAGTAACACTGAAACATGCATGAGATTATCAGCTGTTCTGGACGACTGTGTGATCACGCTCTCCGTAGTCGATGTGAGTAAGACCTTTAAACAGGTCAACATTCACAGACGGATTACCAGGACATGTACTCTGAGCATGCGCTGACCAACTGGCAAGTGTTTTCACTGACATTTTCAACCTCTCCCTGTCTGAGTCTGTTTTACCAACATGTTTCCAGCAGACCACCATAGTCCCTGTGCCCAAGAACACTAAGGTAACCTGCCTAAATGACTACTGACCTGTAGCACTCACACCTGTAGCCATGAAGTGCTTTGAAAGGCTGGTCATGGCTCACATCAACACCATTATCCCAGAAATCCTAGACCCACTCCAATTTGCATACCGCCCCAACAGATCCACAGATGATGCAATCTCTATTGCGCTCCACACTGCCCTTTCAGACCTGGACAAAAGGAACACCTATGTAAGAATGCTATTCATTGACTACAGCTCAGCGTTCAACACCATAGTGCCCTCAAAGCTCATCACTAAGCTAAGGACCATGGGGCTAAACACCTCCCTCTGCAACTGGATCCTGGACTTCCTGACGGGCCGCCCCCAGGTGGTAAGGGTAGATAACAACACATCCGCCACGCTGATCCTCAACACTTGGGCACCTCAGGGGTGCATGCTCAGTCCCCTCCTGTACTTCCTGTTCACTCATGACTGCATGGCCAGGCACGACTCCAACAAAATCATTAAGTTTGCCGATGACACAACAGTGGTAGGCCTGATCACCAACAATGACGAGACAGCCTATAGGGAGGAGGTCAGAGACCTGGCCGTGTGGTGCCAGGACAACAACCTCTCCCTTAACATGATCAAGACAAACGAGATGATTGTGGACTACAGGAAAAAGAAGAGGACCGAGCACGCCCCCATTCTCATCGACGGGGCTATGTGAGAATGCTATTCATTGACTCCAGCTCAGCGTTCAACACCATAGTGCCCTCAAAGCTCACCACTAAGCTAAGGACCCTGGGACTAAACATCTCCCTCTGCAACTGGATCATGGACTTCCTGACGGGCCGCCCCCAGGTGGTAAGGGTAGGTAACAACACATCTGCCAACCTCTCCCTCAACGTGCTCAAGGCAAAGGAGATGATTGTGGACTACAAGGAAAAAAAGAGGACTGAGCACGCCCCCATTCTCATCGCCGAGGCTGTAGTGGAGACGGTTGAGAGCTTCAAGTTCCTTGGTGTCCACATCACCAACAAACTAACATTGTCCAAGCACACCAAGACAGCCGTGAAGAGGACACGACAAAACCTATTCCCCCTAAGGATACTGAAAAGATTTGGCATGGGTCTTCAGATCCTCAACAGGTTCTACAGCTGCACCATCGAGAGCATGCTGACTGGTTGCATCACTGCCTGGTATGGCAACTGCTCGACCTCCGACCGCAAGGCGCTACAGAGGGTAGTGTGTACGGGCCAGTACATCACTGGGGCCAAGCTTCCTGCCATCCAGGACCTCTATACCAGGCGGTGTCAGAGGAAGGCCCTATAAATTGTCAAAGACTCCAGCCACCCTAGTCATAGACTGTTCTGTCTGTTACCGCACGGCAAGCGGTACCGGAGCGCCAAGTCTAGGTCCAAGAGGCTTTTAAACAGCTTCTACCCCCAAGCCATAAGACTCCTGAACATCTAATCAAATTGCTACCCAGACTATTTGCATTGCCCCCCCCCTCCTCTTTTACGCTGCTGCTACTCTCTGTTTATTATCTATGCATAGTCACTGTAATAACTCTACCTACATGTACATATTACCTCAATTACCCCCTACGCTATTGTTATTTTTACTTCTGCTCTTTAATTATTTGTTACTTTTATTTCGTATTATTTTATATTGTAATTTTTTTATTTTTTGGGGGTATTCTTTCTTAAAATGCATTGTTGGTTAAGGACCTGTAAGTAAGCATTTCACTGTTGTATTCGGCGCATGTGAGAACATTTTATTTTATTTTATTTGTGGCTATTTGATTATAATGTAGGCCTACCAGGGTGGCTTACCATCAAAAACAATGGAGAAAATGCATCCCATAACATTTTTACATGGAAATAGCTGTTCTATCATTCAGCCTACAGTAGCAGCCAATGTGTGGTGTTCAATGTAGGCCTACATTCCATGAGACTTTTGAAAAAAACATGCAGGGCTTGACATTAACCTGTTTATCCACTTGTCCTTCAGACAAGGAGGTGACTGAAAAGGTTGTGTTGTTTGATGCAAGAAACCACTTTACAAAATAAAATACATTATTATTCCCATACCAATATTAGAGAATCAGACAAATTATGCTAACCTCTGCCTATTGGCTACTTAGTTTATTCAACCCTGTCTCAAAATACAACACTGCCCCTTTAAGACAAAAAGGTTTTTGCCCGACTAGCTTTTCAAAGATGGCTAGAAATGTACACGTTTTGTGCTCTTGAAGGAAGTAATCACTCCCCCATTGCTGACTTCAAAGTATCTATAACTGGTCAAATAACTCACTAACTAGCAAAGGATATGAACAAATGTGCACACGTGGCTACATGCAGCTCTCGCTTTGATCTCAAAACAAGCTCATCTACTCACGACCGCTCATGCTGTAAACACGGTCCAGTTCACAGTGAATGGCACAGAGTCATATATGGTAATAGTCGATTTGCATATAGGCCTATTACAGCTCTGGTCGGTTGTGCCGCACCGGTCTGTGTAGAGTACGGGCCTGAGTCATGCGTGTCAATGCAATAGAATCCTACTCCGATGCGTTCTGCCTGCAACAAAATCTCTTGCATAGTTAGTTTTGCATACTGAGTCTTGCATAGTTCGTTTTGTTTCGGTATGTCATTGAAAGTGGCTAATATTGCGTTGATTTGGTCACAATTCCCACAGTAAAGGGAAACGTTGATAGTGTTAACTAAGGGAGAAAACTCTAGAGAGTTGAGTGAAGTTCAATCTTGTGTTTCTCTGCACAGGCTGATATTTCTTCTGAGAGCTTAGAAGGAACATTGGTTAGAACCCCATCAGTCAAATTTTCAGGTCTTCAGGTCTTCAGGTCTCAGGCTCATCACATGCGTGGATCCTTCTGCTTCTGATTGCCACAGAAATTGTTGTTGTTATGCAGTAAGCCTGATTTAGAACCCAGTCAGTTAAATTGGTGCCCTGATCTCTGAGTACATTTACATTTACATCATTTAGCAGACGCTCTTATCCAGAGCGACTTACACATTGGTGCATTCAACTTATGATAGCAAGTTGGAGAATCACTTTTCTTCTTTTTTTTATGGGGTAGGGGGGTAGAAGGATTACTTTATACTATTCCAGGTATTCCTTAAAGAGGTAGGGTTTCAAGTGTCTCCGGAAGGTGGTCAGAGACTCCGCTGTCCTGGCGTCATGGGGGAGCTTGTTCCACCATTGGGGTGCCAGAGCAGCGAATAGCTTTGACTGGGATGAGCGGGAACTGTGTTTCCGTAGAGGTAGGGGAGCTAGCAGGCCAGAGGTGGATGAACGTAGTGCCCTTGTTTGGGTGTAGGGTCTGATCAGAGCCTGAAGGTAAGGAAGTGCCGTTCCCCTCACAGCTCCGTAGGCAAGCACCATGGTCTTGTAGTAGATGCGAGCCTCAACTGGAAGCCAGTGTAGTGTGCGGAGGAGCGGGGTGACATGAGAGAACTTGGGAAGGTTAAACACCAGACGGGCTGCAGCGTTCTGGATGAGTTGTAGGGGTTTAATGGCACAGGCAGGGAGCCCAGCCAACAGCGAGTTGCATTAATCCAGATGGGAGATGACAAGTGCCTGGATTAGGACCTGTGCCGCTTTCTGTGTAAGGTAGGGTCGTACTCTGCGAATGTTGTAGAGCATGGAGAAAGGAGAAAATGAATTGTGTGTCGTCTGCGTAGCAATGATAGGAGAGCCCATGTGAGGATATGACAGAGCCAAGTGACTTGGTGTATAGAGAGAATAGGAGAGGGCCTAGAACTGAGCCCTGGGGGACAGCAGTGGTGAGAGCACGTGGTGCAGAGACAGATTCTCGCCACGCCACCTGGTAGGAGCGACCTGTCAGGTAGGACGCAATCCAAGAGTGAGCAGCGCCGGAGATGCCCAACTCGGAGAGGGTGGAGAGGAGGATCTGATGGTTCACAGTATCAAAGGCAGCGGAAAGGTCTAGAAGGATAAGAGAAGAGGAGAGAGAGTTAGCTTTAGCAGTGCGGAGAGCCTCCGTGACACAGAGAAGAGCAGTCTCAGTTGAATGACCAGTCTTGAAACCTGACTGGTTTGGATCAAGAAGGTAATTCTGAGAGAGATAGCAGGAGAGTTGGCTAGAGACGGCACGCTCAAGAGTTTTGGAGAGAAAAGAAAGAAGGGATACTGGTCTGTAGTTGTTGACATCGGAGGGATCGAGTGTAGGTTTTTTGAGGAGGGGTGCAACTCTTGCTCTCTTGAAGACGGAAGGGACATGGCCAGCGGTCAAGGATGAGTTGATGAGCGAGGTGAGGTAAGGGAGAAGGTCTCCGGAAATGGTCTGGAGAAGAGAGGAGGGGATAAGGTCAAGCGGCAGGTTGTTGGGCGGCCGGCCGTCACAAGTCCCAAGATTTCATCTGGAGAGAGAGGGGAGAAAGAAGTCAAAGCATAGGGTAGGGCAGTGTGAGCAGGACCAGCGGTGTCATTTGACTTAATAAATGAGGATCGGATGTCGTCAACCTTCTTTTCAAAATGGTTGACGAAGTCATCCACAGAGAGGGAGGAGGGAGGAGGAGGATTCAGCAGGGAGGAGAAGGTGGCAAAGAGCTTCCTAGGGTTAGAGGCAGAGGCTTGAAATTCAGAGTGGTAGAAAGTGGCTTTGGCAGAGGAAACAGAGGAAGAGAATGTAGAGAGGAGGGAGTGAAAAGATGACAGGTCCGCAGGGAGTCTAGTTTTCCTCCATTTCTGCTCGGCTGCCCGGAGCCCTCTTCTGTGAGCTCGCAATGAGTCGTCAAGCCACGGAGCAGGAGGGGAGGACCGAGCCGGCCGGGAGGATAGGGGACATAGAGAGTCAAAAGATGCAGAAAGGGAGGAGATTTACCTGGAGGGCGATAAATAACAAGGATGTTAAGCTTGAATGGGCTAGTGACTGTGACAGCATGGAATTCAAATGAGGAGATAGACAGATGGGTCAGGCGAAAAAGAGAGAATGTCCACTTGGGAGAGATGAGGATTCCTGTGCCACCGCCGCGCTGACCAGATGCTCTCGGGGTATGCGAGAACACATGATCAGACGAGGAAAGAGCAATAGGAGTAGCAGTGTTTTCTGTGGTAATCCATGTTTCCGTCAGCGCCAAGAAGTCGAGGGACTGGAGGGTAGCATAGGCTGAGATGAACTCTGCCTTGTTGGCTGCAGAACGGCAGTTCCAGAGGCTCCCAGAGACCTGGAACTCCACGTGGGTCGTGCGCGCAGGGACCACCAGGTTAGAGAGGCAGCAGCCACGTGGTGTGAAGTGTTTGTATGGCCTGTGCAGAAAGGAGAGAACAGGGATAGACAGAGGCATAGTTGACAGGCTACAGAAAATGGCTACAATAATGCAAAGGAGATCGGAATGAAATGAACTAAACATCTGGGAAAGCGAGAGAGCAGGACCTCCCTCACTTACGTTTCACTGAAACACCCAAATATAACTCTCCCAACTTCCACCTCAGAAACTATAATTGTTGTGAACTACAGTGGTTCAATGTTTTCTAGGAATAGACTAACTTAGTTTATTCAGCTAGCTAACTTGGTACAGTATTCTTCCGTGAAAACCGTCCAGGGCACCTAGTCATATGACGTCACAGCCAGCTAGCATGCCGGCCTCCAACAACACGGTTTAGCAGCAATACTCGGCCACAACAAACCACCAGTGTGTCAACACGCCAAGCAGATCATTCGTGTCCGTATCTAACGTTGTGGGTTAGTCCCGACAGCTTGAGCGAGTCCGTCGTCAACTTATTCAGCCAGTTAGTTAGCTAGAATAGTTAGCATACTAGCTAGCCATTGCTTTCTGCCAACGAAGAAACCCGTCCTCCCACGGCACGAACACACAGAGAGAGCCAAGCTAACGTTAACTAGTCACCCATGTCCCGAATTCCCTTGAACGACTCTGGCTACCAGTATGTCAAAACAAAACACAAATGTAGGTTATAACTTACCCCTAGCAGCTACTGTTAGCTAGCCAAGTGCAAAGCTAGCCACTGAATCGATTTGGCCAGTTCGCGTCTGTTAGCTAGGTCGTTCCAGCTATTGTTTAGTAGCTATCCAGGTAGCAACAAGCTTTTCAACTAGCTGGCTAGCTATATGATGCAATTTACATCTAATTTAGACAGCTGTTCAACTAGCTGGCTAGCTAGATGATGCCATTTACATCTAATTTAGCCAGCTGTTCAACTTGCTGGCTAGCTAGATGATGCCATTTACATCTAATTTAGCCAGCTGTTCAACTAGCTGGCTAGCTAGATGATGCCATTTACATCTAATTTAGCCAGCTGTTCAACTAGCTGGCTAGCTATATGATGCCATTTACATCTAATTTAGCCAGCTGGTAATTATGACGTTAAATGTTTGCTAAATCTAGCTAGTTATCTTGCATTGCCATTGTTTGGCTGGAAGCAGGTTGAGTGTGTACAGGGCATTTCAAATCAAATTCAAATAAAAATGTATTGGTCGCAACACATATTTAGCAGATGTTATTGCGGGTGTAGCGAAATGCTTGTGTTCCTAGCTCCAACAGTGCAGTAGTATCTAACAATTCACAACAATACACACAGATCTAAAAGTAAAATAATGGAATTAAGAAATATATAAATATTAGGACGAGCAATGTCGGAGTCCGGAGTATAAATATATATATATATCTGTGTGTAATGGGATGTATAGACATTATGGACGGTATGTGTATAGAATATATCGTATATCTGTAAAATACATAGGATAGAATAGTGTATATATACAGCAATACTTGAATAGGATGGCATTGACTAGAATATAGTATATACAGTGCCTTCGGAAAGTATTCAGACCCTTTACTTTTTCCACATTTTGTTACGTTACAGCCTTATTCTAAAATGGATTAAATAAATAAAAATCCTCATCAATCTACACCCAATACCCCATAATGACCCAATACCCCATAATGACCCAATACCCCATAATGACCCAATACCCCATAATGACCCAATACCCCATAATGACCCAACACCCCATAATGACCCAATACCCCATAATGACCCAATACCCCATAATGACCCAATACCCCATAATGACCCAATACCCCATAATGACCCAATACCCCATAATGACCCAATACCCCATAATGACCCAATACCCCATAATGACCCAATACCCCATAATGACCCAACACCCCATAATGACCCAATACCCCATAATGACCCAATACCCCATAATGACCCAATACCCCATAATGACCCAATACCCCATAATGACCCAATACCCCATAATGACCCAATACCCCATAATGACCCAATACCCCATAATGACC
Source organism: Coregonus clupeaformis (assembly GCF_020615455.1). Taxonomy (NCBI): domain Eukaryota; kingdom Metazoa; phylum Chordata; class Actinopteri; order Salmoniformes; family Salmonidae; genus Coregonus; species Coregonus clupeaformis. The sequence goes on from NW_025534301.1 coordinate 98,995, forward strand.
CAATACCCCATAATGACCCAATACCCCATAATGACCCAATACCCCATAATGACCCAATACCCCATAATGACCCAATACCCCATAATGACCCAATACCCCATAATGACCCAATACCCCATAATGACCCAATACCCCATAATGACCCAATACCCATAATGACCCAATACCCCATAATGACCCAATACCCCATAATGACCCAATACCCCACAATGACCCAATACCCCACAATGACCCAATACTCCACAATGACCCAATACCCCACAATGACCCAATACCCCACAATGACCCAATACCCCACAATGACCCAATACCCCACAATGACCCAATACCCCATAATGACCCAATACCCCATAATGACCCAATACCCCATAATGACCCAATACCCCATAATGACCCAATACCCCATAATGACCCAATACCCCACAATGACCCAATACCCCACAATGACCCAATACCCCACAATGACCCAATACCCCACAATGACCCAATACCCCACAATGACCCAATACCCCACAATGACCCAATACCCCTAAATGACCCAATACCCCATAATGACCCAATACCCCATAATGACCCAATACCCCATAATGAACCAATACCCCATAATGACCCAATACCCCATAATGACCCAATACCCCATAATGTCAAAGTGAAAACAGGTATTTATAAATTTTTGCAAATGTATAAATTTTTAAAACAGAAATACCTTATTTACATAAGTATTCAGACCCTTTCCTATGAGAGTCGAAATTGAGCTCAGGTTCATCTTGTTTCCATTGATCATCCTTGGGATGTTTCTACAACTTGATTGGAGTCCACCTGTGGTAAATAGAATTGATTGGACATGATTTGGAAAGGCACACACATGTCTATATAAGGTCCCACAGTTGACAGTGCATGTCAGAGCAAAAACCAAGCCATGAGGTCGAAGGAATTGTCCGTAGAGCGCCGAGACAGGATTGTGTCGAGGCACAGATCTGGGGAAGGGTACCAAAAAAATTCTGCAGCATTGAAGGTCCCCAAGAACACACTGGCATCCATCATTCTTAAATGGAAGACGTTTGGAACCACCAAGACTCTTCCTAGAGCTGGCCGCCCGGCCAAACTGAGCAATCGGGGGAGAAGGGCCTTGGTCAGGGAAGTGACCAAGAACCCGATGGTCACTCTGACAGACCTCCAGAGTTCCTCTGTGGAGATGGGAGTACCTTCCAGGACAACCATCTCTGCAGCACTCCACAAATCAGGCCTTTATGGTAGAGTGGTCAGACGGAAGCCACTCCTCAGTAAAAGGCACATGACAGCCTGCTTGGAGTTTGCCAAAAGGCACCTAAAGACTCTGAGACCATGAGAAAGAAGATTCTCTGGAGGTTGAACTCTCTGGCCTGAACGCCAAGCATCACATCTGGAGGAAACCTGGCACCATCCCTACGGTGAAGCATGGTGGTGTCAGAATCAGGCTGTGGGGATGTTTTTCAGCGGCAGGGACTGGGAGACTAGTCAGGATCGAGGCAAAGATGAATGGAGCAAAGTACAGAGAGATCCTTGATGAAAACCTGATCCAGAGTGCTCAGGACCTCAGACTGGGGCGAAGGTCCACCTTCCAACAGGACAACAACCCTAAGCACACAGCCAAGACAATGCAGGAGTGGCTTTGAGACAAGTCTCTGAATGTCCTTGAGTGGCCCAGCCAGAGTCCGGACTTGAACCCAATCGAACATCTCTGGAGAGACCTGGAAATAGCTGTGGAGCAACGCTCCTCATTCAACCTGACAGAGCTTGAGAGGATCTGCAGAGAAGAATGGGAGAAACTCCCCAAATACAGGTGTGCCAAGCTTGTAGCGTCATACCCAAGAAGACTGGAGGCTGTAAATGCTGCCAAAGGTGCTTCAACAAAGTACTCAGTAAAGGGTCTGAATACCTATGTATATGTAATATTTATGTTTTTTATTTGTAATAAATTAGCAAAAATTTATAAAGACCTGTTTTTGCTTTGTCATTATGGGGTATTGTGTGTAGATTGATGAGGGGGAAAAAACAATGTAATCCATTTTAGAATAAGGCTGTAGCGTAACAAAATGTGGAAAAAGTCAAGGGGTCTGAATACTTTCCGAAGGCACTGTACATATGAAATGAGTAAAGCAGTATGTAAACGTGTATGTGACCAGTGTTCCATTATTAAAGTGACCAGTGATTCCATGTCTATGTACATAGGGCAGGAGCCGCTAAGGTGCAGGGTTGAGTAACCGGGTGGTTGCCGGCTAGTGATGGCTATTTAACAGTCTGATGGCCTTGAGATAGATGCTGTTTTTCAGTCTCTCTGTCCCAGCTTTGATGCACCTGTACTGACCACGCCTTCTGGATGATAGCGGGGTGAACAGTTCGTGGCTCGGGTGGCTGATGTCCTTGATGATCTTTTTGGCCTTCCTGTGACATCGGGTGCTGTAGGTGTCCTGGAGGGCAGGCCGTGTGCCCCCGATAATGCGTTCGGCAGACCGCACTACCCTCTGGAGAGCCCTGCGGTTGCGGGCGGTGCAGTAGCCGTACCAGGTGGTGATACAGCCCGACAGGATGCTCTCAATTGTGCATCTGTAAAAGTTTGTGAGGGTTTTAGGTGCCAAGCCAAATTTCTTCTGCCTCCTGAGGTTGAAGAGGCTCTGTTGCGCCTTCTTCACCACACTGTCTGTGTGGGTGGACCATTTCAGATTGTCAGTGATGTGTACGCCAAAGAACTTCAAGCTTTTCACCTTCTCCACTGCGGTCCCATCGATATGGAAAGGGACGTGCTCCCTCCGCTGTTTCCTGAAGTCCACGATCATCTCCTTCGTTTTGTTGACGTTGAGTGAGAGGTTATTTTCCTGGCACCACACTGCCAGGGCCCTCACCTCCTCCCTGTAGGCGGTCTCGTCATTGTTGGTAATCAAGCCTACTGTCGTCTACAGACTTGATGATTGAGTTGGAGGCGTGCTTGGCCACGCAGTCATGGGTGAACAGGGAGTATAGCTGTAGCAGTCAACAGGCAATAACAAGCTATAGGACATTAATTAATTCATGTTTTAACCAGTTTTTCTGGAATTTGTCTTTCAGCATAAACCTGCTCTCCACCGCCAGTACAAGGAGATGAATGAGAGTGAACAAGTAACACTTCAGGTGTTTTGTCTTTGTACTTTGAGCTTATTGCTTGGACTTGGGGGGTCAATGAATGTTATTGCTGGTATGCAGGTTATAATGTCTTGTCTATTTTAGTCTGCTTTCGTCCTTTACAGCTTGAATGGTCTGGAGCCTGGTGTTGTTGTGGCCAAGGAGCTTTCACTCAGATGGAACCAGGTTTCAGCTGCTGTGCAATACTGACCTCCTTCCTCCTAGAGATGTGCAAGACACAACCTGGCAAACATATATTTTTGAGAAGATCAGGACTTTTGTAATAAAAAGGCCATGGACATTACATGTCCTTCTCCAAAGGGCAGGACAGAAATATGCTCTCAGGCTATATTCCTTTGTTCATATCATAACATGACCTGAACCAAAGTCACTCAAAGGATCTTATGACACAGGCCTAGGTCTAGATAGTGTTTTTACCTAAGCCTTTATGTGTTTGAAGTTTTTCCTAAATGTAGGCTACTACCTTTAGCACTTGAAATTAATAAAGTAGTTTAATCTTGAAATATTGTATTTGTTTTTTAAGCACTACCTCACTGCTTTAGCACATGGCCACAGTCACGTGTTCACAGGTGAATTCTTTAAGAGATGGGTGGGTCTAGGGCTTTAGAGGGTGTGAACCATGCTAAATGGGTGGGGCTTTAGAGGGTGTGAACCATGCTAAATGGGTGGGGCTTTAGAGGGTGTGAACCATGCTAAATGGGTGGGGCTTTAGAGGGTGTGAACCATGCTAAATGGGTGGGGCTTTAGAGGGTGTGAACCATGCTAAATGGGTGGGTCTAGGGCTTTAGAGGGTGTGAACCATGCTAAATGGGTGGGGCTTTAGAGGGTGTGAACCATGCTAAATGGGTGGGGCTTTAGAGGGTGTGAACCATGCTAAATGGGTGGGGCTTTAGAGGGTGTGAACCATGCTAAATGGGTGGGGCTTTAGAGGGTGTGAACCATGCTAAATGGGTGGGGCTTTAGAGGGTGTGAACCATGCTGAATGGGTGGGGCTTTAGAGGGTGTGAACCATGCTAAATGGGTGGGGCTTTAGAGGGTGTGAACCATGCTAAATGGGTGGGGCTTTAGAGGGTGTGAACCATGCTAAATGGGTGGGGCTTTAGAGGGTGTGAACCATGCTAAATGGGTGGGGCTTTAGAGGGTGTGAACCATGCTAAATGGGTGGGGCTAGGGCTTTAGAGGGTGTGAACCATGCTAAATGGGTGGGTCTAGGGCTTTACATGGTGTGAACCATGCTAAATGGGTGGGGCTTTACAGGGTGTGAACCATGCTAAATGGGTGGGGCTTTAGAGGGTGTGAACCATGCTAAATGAGAGGGGCTAGGGCTTTAGAGGGTGTGAACCATGCTAAATGGGTGGGTCTAGGGCTTTACATGGTGTGAACCATGCTAAATGGGTGGGGCTTTAGAGGGTGTGAACCATGCTAAATGGGTGGGGCTTTAGAGGGTGTGAACCATGCTAAATGGGTGGGGCTTTAGAGGGTGTGAACCATGCTAAATGGGTGGGGCTTTAGAGGGTGTAAACCATGCTAAATGGGTGGGGCTAAGGCTTTAGAGGGTGTGAACCATGCTAAATGGGTGGGGCTAAGGCGTTAGAGGGTGTGAACCATGCTAAATGGGTGGGGCTAAGGCTTTAGAGGGTGTGAACCATGCTAAATGGGTGGGGTTAAGGCTTTAGAGGGTGTGAACCATGCTAAATGGGTGGGGCTAAGGCTTTAGAGGGTGTGAACCATGCTAAATGGGTGGGGCTAAGGCTGTAGCTGGTCAATGTGAAAGTTTCTCTTTCATATAAAACAATAGGCATTGTTTGCCTAATGGGGGAACCTGGTGAGATAATGTTCAGAGAATCCATTTTGGCAATTTGGTTAAAGTATTCCTTTTCTAAATATCTTTCCCAATGTTTCATGCAGAGCAAGTTTGAAAATCACAGCAGAATGTTTCATTGTCTTTTTCTCCTTAATGGGATTCTGTGTCACCTTTTAAAGCAGCATTACATTTACATTTTAGTCATTTAGCAGACGCTCTTATCCAGAGCGACTTACAGTTAGTGCATACATTATTTTTTATACCCCCCGTGGGAATCGAACCCACAACCCTGGCGTTGCAAACGCCATGCTCTACCAACTGAGCTACATCCCTGCCGGCTATTCTCTCCCCTACCCTGGACAACGCTGGGCCAATTGTGCGCCACCCCATGGGTCTCCCGGTCGCGGCCGGCTACGACAGAGCCTGGATTCGAACCAGGATCTCTAGTGACACAGCTAGCACTGCGATGCAGTGCCTTAGACCACTGCGCTTTCCCATGTTTCCTCCAACGGTCATTTTGAAGCTCTGAGTGTGTACGGGGCTGGCAGGTTGCCTAGCGTTCAAGAGCTTTGGGCCAGTAGCCGAAAAGTTGCTGGTTCCAATCAGTTGATGTTCCTTTGAGCAAGGCACTTAACCCTAATTGCTGCTGTAAGTCACTCTGGATAAGACTACATGACTAAAATGTAAATGTACTTTTATCCAATATAAAAAAAAATATATATAGCAGTGAAGGCCAAATTCAACGGGTTTCTGTGGGCTATAGAATTAAAGGCCAAATTCAACGGGTGTCTGTGGGCTATAGCATTTAAGGCTAAATTCAATGGGTTTCTGTGGGCTATAGCATTAAAGGCCAAATTCAATGGGTTTCTGTGGACTATAGCATTAAAGGCCAAATTCAACTGGTTTCTGTGGGCTATTGCATTAAAGGCCAAATTCAATGTTTCATCAAATAAAAAAATTAAAAATCAACTGGCTAAATGATACATTTTATGACCATCTTAAAACAATTCCATATGTTAGCTTAGTAGATATTGCAATCTAAGGGCATATACAGTGGGGGAAAAAAGTATTTAGTCAGCCACCAATTGTGCAAGTTCTCCCACTTAAAAAGATGAGAGAGGCCTGTAATTTTCATCACAGGTACACGTCAACTATGACAGACAAATTGAGAAGAAAAAAATCCAGAAAATCACATTGTAGGATTTTTAATTAATTAATTTGCAAATTATGGTGGAAAATAAGTATTTGGTCACCTACAAACAAGCAAGATTTCTGGCTCTCACAGACCTGTAACTTCTTCTTTAAGAGGCTCCTCTGTCCTCCACTCGTTACCTGTATTAATGGCACCTGTTTGAACTTGTTATCAGTATAAAAGACACCTGTCCACAACCTCAAACAGTCACACTCCAAACTCCACTATGGCCAAGACCAAAGAGCTGTCAAAGGACACCAGAAACAAAATTGTAGACCTGCACCAGGCTGGGAAGACTGAATCTGCAATAGGTAAGCAGCTTGGTTTAAAGAAATCAAGTGTGGGAGCAATTATTAGGAAATGGAAGACATACAAGACCACTGATAATCTCCCTCGATCTGGGGCTCCACGCAAGATCTCACCCCGTGGGGTCAAAATGATCACAAGAACGGTGAGCAAAAATCCCAGAACCACACGGGGGACCTAGTGAATGACCTGCAGAGAGCTGGGACCAAAGTAACAAAGCCTACCATCAGTAACACACTACGCCGCCAGGGACTCAAATCCTGCAGTGCCAGATGTGTCCCCCCTGCTTAAGCCAGTACATGTCCAGGCCCATCTGAAGTTTGCTAGAGTGCATTTGGATGATCCAGAAGAGGATTGGGAGAATGTCATATGGTCAGATGAAACCAAAATAGAACTTTTTGGTAAAAACTCAACTCGTCGTGTTTGGAGGACAAAGAATGCTGAGTTGCATCCAAAGAACGCCATACCTACTGTGAAGCATGGGGGTGGAAACATCATGCTTTGGGGCTGTTTTTCTGCAAAGGGACCAGGACGACTGGTCCGTGTAAAGGAAAGAATGAATGGGGCCATGTATCGTGAGATTTTGAGTGAAAACCTCCTTCCATCAGCAAGGGCATTAAAGATGAAATGTGGCTGGGTCTTTCAGCATGACAATGATCCCAAACACACCACCCGGCAACGAAGGAGTGGCTTCGTAAGAAGCATTTCAAGGTCCTGGAGTGGCCTAGCCAGTCTCCAGATCTCAACCCCATAGAAAATCTTTGGAGGGAGTTGAAAGTCCGTGTTGCCCAGCGACAGCCCCAAAACATCACTGCTCTAGAGGAGATCTGCATGGAGGAATGGGCCAAAATACCAGCAACAGTGTGTGAAAACCTTGTGAAGACGTTTGACCTGTGTCATTGCCAACAAAGGGTATATAACAAAGTATTGAGAAACTTTAGTTATTGACCAAATACTTATTTTCCACCATAATTTGCAAATAAATTCATTAAAAATCCTACAATGTGATTTTCTGGATTTTTTTTCCTCATTTTGTCTGTCATAGTTGACGTGTACCTATGATGAAAATTACAGGCCTCTCTCATCTTTTTAAGTGGGAGAACTTGCACACTTGGTGGCTGACTAAATATTTTTTTTCCCCACTGTACCTCCAGGAAAATAATACTTGTTCGTGCAGAAACCGGAAGAGCGCGAACCGCGGTGAATGTAGAGAGGGAGATTAAATTTTTTTATTTGCACCAACAAAGAAAAAGGGAAATAATATTGTAAATATAATGACTTGCTTATTTGAAAAAGTAACTCAGTAACTGATTACATAAATTGAAAAATAACCACAATTACCACAAAAAAGTAGTACTGAGTACTCTCAACGCATTACCTCCAACATATACATACTTTCGAGCCTGATTTTCAGTCATCGTCTATAGCAGGGGCTTGTATCCAACTAGTTGAGACTATTACAGTACAATAAATCCTGTGAACAGTCTCCATCCTCTAACCCTCTCTTATCTCTGCCTCCCTCCAGATTGGTTTTGTCCTGTACTCCCCCAGCGGTGCAGAGTGGGACCAGAAGGACCATAACAACATGATGTTTATCACGATGTGTTACTGCTGGCATCTGGTCTTCAGCCTGCTGATGGTGGCGGCGCTGTACTGCACCATCAGTTGGTGAGACACCCTTCCACTTCTGTCCTGTGTTCTTATTGGTTAATGTAACATGTCCTGTGTTCTTATTGGTTAATGTAACATGTCCTGTGTTCTTATTGGTTAATTTAGCATGTTCATGCCGGCACCTAGCTCACCATTGGTGCTGTACACCATCAGCCAGTGAGACATTTTCCCTGCAGTTTTATGGGTTAACACCTCCTACATATTTACAGTCACGATGATATAATTACATCAGCATTCCATTCCTTCATCATCACCAGAGTCTAGTTGATTTGGGGGCGGTTTCCCAGACACAGGTTAAAGGTCATGAACAGTCAAAACCATGTTTTTCATGACATTTGATGATATTTGGATTAAACCAGATCAAAGTATGAAAATGACTGTTGCTTCTACATTGATCAAGTTTGATCCCATGTCCAACACTTGGATTCAGGAGGCAGGATTATTAAGGGGATAGGGTGACATCACCCTAACTCATTTTAATACACCAATGGTAACATGATATTCTCTTACCTAATTTAAAGAAGTACCGCCTTGTAACCAACATCGGAGAAGGCGTGTTTGCAGAGAGGTGTGGTTTATATAGCTAGATATCTACTCTACTGGTGCCAAAATCTGACTGTAGGGTGTCAGCAAATATAATTAAAAGTTGACCCTATTCATCTATGGCAAAGACACTTACAGTGGGGAGAACAAGTATTTGATACACTGCCGATTTTGCAGGTTTTCCTACTTAGAAAGCATGTAGAGGTCTGTAATTTTGATCATAGGTACACTTCAACTGTGAGAGACGGAATCTAAAACAAAAATCCAGAAAATCACATTGTCTCCCGAGTGGCGCAGTGGTCTAAGGCACTGCATCGCAGTGCAAGCTGTGCCACTAGAGATCCTGGTTCGAATCCAGGCTCTGTCGTAGCTGGCCGTTACCGGGAGACCCATGGGGTGGCGCACAATTGGCCCAGCGTTGGGTAGGGAATGGCCAGCAGGGATGTAGCTCAGTTGGTAGAGCATGGCGTTTGCAACGCAAGGGTTGTGGGTTCGATTCCCACGGGGGGCCAGTATGAAAAAAAATGTATGCACTCACTAACTGTAAGTCGCTCTGGATAAGAGCGTCTACTAAAATGTATGATTTTTAAGTATTTTATTGCATGACATTAGTATTTGATACATCAGAAAAGCAGAACTTAATATTTGGTACAGAAACCTTTGTTTGCAATTACAGAGATCATACGTTTCCTGTAGGTCTTGACCAGGTTTGCACACACTGCAGCAGGGATTTTGGCCCACTCCTCCATACAGACCTTCTCCAGATCCTTCAGGTTTCGGGGCTGTTGCTGGGCAATACGGACTTTCAGCTCCCTCCAAAGATTTTCTATTGGGTTCAGGTCTGGAGACTGGCTAGGCCACTCCAAGACCTTGAGATGCTTCTTACGGAGCCACTCCTTAGTTGCTCTGGCTTCGGGTTGTCATGCTGGAAGACCCAGCCACAACCCATCTTCAATGCTCTTACTGAGGGAAGGAGGTTGTTGGCCAAGATCTTGCGATACATGGCCCCATCCATCCTCCCCTCAATACGGTGCAGTCGTCATGTCCCCTTTGCAGAAAAGCATCCCCAAAGAATGATGTTTCCACCTGGAGTTTAGACCAAAAATATCTATTTTTGTCTCATCAGACCACATGACCTTCTCCCATTCCTCCTCTGGATCATCCAGATGGTCATTGGCAAACTTCAGACGAGCCTGGACATGCGCTGGCTTGAGCAGGGGGACCTTGCGTGCGCTGCAGGATTTTAATCCATGACGGCGTAGTGTGTCACTAATGGTTTTCTTTGAGACTGTGGTCCCAGCTCTCTTCAGGTCATTGACCAGGTCCTGCCGTGTAGTTCTGGGCTGATCCCTCAACTTCCTCATGATCATTGATGCCCCACGAGGTGAGATCTTGCATGGAGCCCCAGACCCAGGGTGATTGACCGTCATCTTGAACTACTTCCATTTTCTAATAATTGCGCCAACAGTTGTTGCCTTCTCACCAAGCTGCTTGCCTATTGTCCTGTAGCCCATCCCAGCCTTGTGCAGATCTACAATTTTATCCCTGATGTCCTTACACAGCTCTCTGGTCTTGGCCATTGTGGAGAGGTTGGAGTCTGTTTGATTGAGTGTGTGGACAGGTGTCTTTTATACAGGTAACGAGTTCAAACAGGTGTAGTTAATACAGGTAATGAGTGGAGAACAGGAGGGCTTCTTAAAGAAAAACTAACAGGTCTGTGAGAGCCGGAATTCTTGCTGGTTGGTAGGTGATCAAATACTTATGTCACGCAATAAAATGCAAATTAATTACTTAAAAATCATACAATGTGATTTTCTGGATTTTTGTTTTAGATTCCGTCTCTCACAGTTGAAGTGTACCTATGATAACAATTACAGACCTCTACATGCTTTGTAAGTAGGAAAACCTGCAAAATTGGCAGTGTATCAAATACTTGTTCTCCCCACTGTATATGTTTCCCCTTTCATCTATGTAATAATAATCCATTTAGCAGACGCTTTTATCCAAAGCGACTTACAGTCTTGCGTGCATTTTTGTTTTTTTGTGTATGGGTGGTCCCAGGGATCGAACCCACTACCTTGGCGTTACAAGTGCCGTGCTCTACCAGCTGAGCTACAGAGATGTCTGGTGTTAGCTAGTTAGTGGGTAGCTAGGTCTTCATCTGTCTGGTGTTAGCTAGTTACTGGCTAGCTAGGTCTTCATCTGGGTCTGGTGTTAGCTAGTTACTGGCTAGCTAGGTCTTCATCTGTGTCTGGTGTTAGCTAGTTACTGGCTAGCTAGGTCTTCATCTGTGTCTGGTGTTAGCTAGTTACTGGCTAGCTAGGTCTTCATCTATGTCTGGTGTTAGCTAGTTACTGGCTAGCTAGGTCTTCATCTGTCTGGAGTTAGCTAGTTACTGGCTAGCTAGGTCTTCATCTATGTCTGGTGTTAGCTAGTTACTGGCTAGCTAGGTCTTCAGCCAGCATGGACAAAAGGGAGGAAGGGTCGTTTAAAACTCTTACGCAGTTGTCAAGTCAACACATCTGTCCGTGCCGCATCACAAGAGACATGGGGATGTATAAAAATAATATACAGTACCAGTCAAAAGTTTGGACACACCTACTCATTCCAGGGTTTTTCTTTATTTTTACTATTTTCTACATTGTAGAATAATAGTGAAGACATCAAAACTATGAAATAACACATATGGAATCATGTAGTAACCAAAACAGTGTTAAACAAGTCAAAATATATGTTACATTTTAGATTCTTCAAAGTATCCACCCTTTGCCTTGATGACAGCTTTGCACACTCTTGGCATTCTCTCAACCAGCTTCACCTGGAATGCTTTTCCAACAGTCTTGAAGGAGTTCCCACATATGCTGAGAACTTGTTGGCTGCTTTTCCTTCACTCTGCGGTCCAACTCATCCCAAACCATCTCATTTGAGTTGAGGTCGGGTGATTGTGGAGGCCAGGTCATCTGATGCAGCACTCCATCACTCTCCTTCTTGGTCAAATAGCCCTTACACAGACTGGAGGTTTGTTGGGTCATTGTCCTGTTGAAAAACAAATTATAGTCCCAATAAGCGCAAACCAGATGGGATGGCGTATCGCTGCAGAATGCTGTGGTAGCCATGCTGGTTAAGTGTGCCTTAAATTCTAAATAAATAACTGACAGTGTCAATAGCAAAGCACCCCCACACCATCACACCTCCTCCTCCATGCTTCACAGTGGGAACCACACATGCGGAGATCATCCGTTCACCTACTTTGCGTCTCACAAAGACACGGCGGTTGGAACCAAAAATCTCAAATATGGACTCATCAGACCAAAGGACAGATTTCCACCGGTCTAATGTCCATTGCTCGTGTTTCTTGGCCCAAGCAAGTCTCTTCTTCTTATTGGTGTCCTTAAGTAGTGGTTTCTTTGCAGCAATTTGACCATGAAGGCCTGATTCACTCAGTCTCCTCTGAACAGTTGATGTTGAGATGTCTGTTACTTGAACTCTGTGAAGCATTTATTTGGGCTGCAATTTCCGAGGCTGGTAACTCTAATGAACTTAAGGCACACCTGCTAATTAAAATGCATTCCAGGTGACTACCTCATGAAGCTGGTTGAGAGAATGCCAAGAGTGTGCAAAGCTGTCATCAAGGCAAAGGGTGGCTACTTTGAAGAATCTCAAATATAAATTATATTTTGATTTGTTTAAAACTTTTTTGGTTACTACATGATTCCATATGTGTTATTCTTCACTATTATTCTACAATGTAGAAAATAGTACAAGTAAAGAAAAAGCCTTGAATGAGTAGGTGTGTATATATACACTGCTCAAAAAAATAAAGGGAACACTTAAACAACACAATGTAACTCCAAGTCAATCACACTTCTGTGAAATCAAACTGTCCACTTAGGAAGCAACACTGATTGACAATAAATTTCACATGCTGTTGTGCAAATGGAATAGACAACAGGTGGAAATTATAGGCAATTAGCAAGACACCCCCAATAAAGGACTGGTTTTGCAGGTGGTGACCACAGACCACTTCTCAGTTCCTCTGCTTCCTGGCTGATGTTTTGGTCACTTTTGAATGCTGGCGGTGCTTTCACTCTAGTGGTAGCATGAACGGAGTCTACTACCCACACAAGTGGCTCAGGTAGTGCAGCTCATCCAGGATGGCACATCAATGCGAGCTGTGGCAAGAAGGTTTGCTGTGTCTGTCAGCGTAGTGTCCAGAGCATGGAGGCGCTACCAGGAGACAGGCCAGTACATCAGGAGACGTGGAGGAGGCCGTAGGAGGGCAACAACCCAGCAGCAGGACTGCTACCTCCGCCTTTGTGCAAGGAGGAGCAGGAGGAGCACTGCCAGAGCCCTGCAAAATGACCTCCATAGGCCACAAATGTGCATGTGTCTGCTCAAACGGTCAGAAACAGACTCCATGAGGGTGGTATGAGGGCCCGACGTCCACAGGTGGGGGTTGTGCTTACAGCCCAACACCGTGCAGCACGTTTGGCATTTGCCAGAGAACACCAAGATTGGCAAATTCGCCACTGGCGCCTTGTGCCCTTCACAGATGAAAGCAGGTTCACACTGAGCACATGTGACAGACGTGACAGAGTCTGGAGACGCCGTGGAGAACGTTCTGCTGCCTAAAACATCCTCCAGCATAACCGATTTGGCGGTGGGTCAGTCATGGTGTGGGGTGGCATTTCTTTGGGGGGCCGCACAGCCCTCCATGTGCTCGCCAGAGGTAGCCTGACTGCCATTAGGTACCAAGATGAGATCCTCAGACCCCTTGTGAGACCATATGCTGGTGCGGTTGGCCCTGGGTTCCTCCTAATGCAAGACAATGCTAGACCTCATGTGGCTGGAGTGTGTCAGCAGTTCCTGCAAGAGGAAGGCATTGATGCTATGGACTGGCCCGCCCGTTCCCTAGACCTGAATCCAATTGAGCACATCTGGGACATCATGTCTCGCTCCATCCACCAACGCCACGTTGCACCACAGACTGTCCAGGAGTTGGCGGATGCTTTAGTCCAGGTCTGGGAGGAGATCCCTCAGGAGACCATCCGCCACCTCATCAGGAGCATGCCCAGGCGTTGTAGGGAGGTCATACAGGCACGTGGAGGCCACACACACTACTGAGCCTCATTTTGACTTGTTTTAAGGACATTGCATCAAAGTTGGATCAGCCTGTAGTGTGGTTTTCCACTTTAATTTTGAGTGTGACTCCAAATCCAGACCTCCATGGGTTGATAAATTTGATTTCCATTGATAATTTTTGTGTGATTTTGTTGTCAGCACATTCAACTATGTAAAGAAAAAAGTATTTAATAAGATTATTTCATTCCTTCAGATCTAGGATGTGTTATTTTAGTGTTCCCTTTATGTTTCTGAGCAGTGTAGATATAATTGATGCAATTTCAATGTTGTTTGAGTTGCTTTGTGTATCACCAAATGTTCTTCAGATGATTTGACGGAAACACTGCTCATTGCATCCAAGTTTCAAAGAGCTGTCAGTCAATGCGAGCTAATGAATATACAGTAAGCTCCCTGCCCACTCAGCCTGTCTTTTCAAACTTCCTAGTAGTGAGAGAGAAAGTTCTTTTGAGCATTTTTAACCCACAAATATATTATGGATAATATTTTAGTCACTCAAAAGGCTATTTTACATGGGAATCAGAATGACTGTTCAGGACCTTTTTTAAGCCTAGTTATGGACTAAAAATAACTTTCAATAAAGAGATTCTCAATTGAGTTTGTAATCTGGTAAATCCTTCAGTATGTTCATCTTGCCTCACCCCCCTATCCCCTCTGCAGTGTGGTACGATCCAGATTGAAGAGAACCCCTCCAATGGAGATGGGACTGCTGAAACCCAGAGAGAGAGAGCAGGAGTCAGAGGACGAGATCCTATAACGACAACAACAACTTCCCGTTTGTTTAGCAGTCCACCCAACCCTTGCTTCACCCATTAACGTCCCATGCTGACCCTAGACCAGGGTTTGACTTCAGGAAGCCTATCAACCCAGTTCTGCAAGGGCCCAGTCTCTCTCCCTCTCCACACACTCCAGAGGAAGAGATGCTGACATTGTTTTAATATGTTAGATGTCACACAGCAGGTAGCTATAGGACAGTGTCTCTCCCTACTTTATGAGACGTCATCTCTCTACCTCTGCCCAATATTAGCATGAAATCATTATTAGCATATTTTTCCATGCCAGCCTTTTATCACGTAGCTAGCTTTGTTTATGTCCCTATTTATTATACCTTGCTAATGGATCAACTCTGGACGTCTTAACATTCAGATATTGTATTTGTTTAATGGAACACACTACTATAAGAAGATGAGTGTTTGAGTGTAATATGGCCTGTTATCTGAAGAGTTAAATGATATGTCCAACCCATGTGGCCAGGCCCAGCCATACAAGGAGCTTTTGCTAAACAATCTGTGATTCTCTGTGTAGCGGCGCCGTCCTGTGGCCAGGTTGTGCAACAACATGCATTGTACTGAATAATCATGAATACATTATAGATTAGTTTATGAAACATACTTGAAACAAAAGTTCAGGTTAAGGAATGTTTTGACAATATTTTTGCCTTGATTCAGGTGTAATAGAAACTTCATGGTGATGATCGTAGCATCAGGCTGTCAGGAGCTGTTGATAGGAATGCATCAGACAGCACAAGCCAACATCCCATCAGATGATCCCACATAGTGTTTCCTCTGATCATTCTGTACCTTCACCTTCGTTCTAGGCTCTAGTGTGAACACAATAAACCAAATTGTCACTGAGAAAATAGGAAAGGGAAATCTGTAGCAAATGTGGAATCAGTGATTTCTGAATTTATCATTGTCTGTCATCTGTTGAAGACTGCTCTGTGTGATTTAATTAGGATTTTTAGTAGTATCAAATTCAATGTATTTATGAAATATACTGTATATTACTTAGAGAGATTTTGATTTGCAGTTGAATCAAGTAATGTTTTGTGAAACACAGAATGTTGCATATGCATGTCTTTAAATTCAT
The DNA here is from genome assembly GCF_020615455.1 of Coregonus clupeaformis. Lineage (NCBI taxonomy): Eukaryota > Metazoa > Chordata > Actinopteri > Salmoniformes > Salmonidae > Coregonus > Coregonus clupeaformis. The sequence continues at coordinate 114,678 of NW_025534301.1, forward strand.
ATTTACATTAAAGAAGCATTTTTAAAACACCTGTCTTATTGTCTGTGTTCTTGTCTGTCTTGTTTCCAATGGTCACACACTTGAGTCCAGTAGGTGTCACTATGGTGAGCGTCGTGTCTATACCGGTCCACAGCCAGGTGACAGGTGTACCGCATGGCATATCAGCCTAATTGCGCTCAGTTGGGGTAGGCGGTGATTTCTCTTTAGGTGTCATTCTATTGGTCATACATATAATCTCCACTTAAATCAAGTGATCAAGCGCGTCTATAGGAATCCTGCTGACGTTGTCCTCACAGATTGACGGAAATTGCCAAATTTGTTTGGTAGTATTTAGTAGTATTTATTAGGATCCCCAATTAGCTGCTGCCGAGGCTACTCTTCCTGGGGTCCAAACAAGAAACAACGCAACGAATAAAATACATAATACACATAAATACATAATACACATAAATACATAATACACATAAATACATAATACACATAAATACACAGCACTACATTTATATTAAAATGTAGTCATTCAGCATACGCTCCCATCCAGAGCTTGTGAATTCATCTTAAGATAGCCAGGCGAGACAACCACGTAGTCCCGTGTAGCTCAGTTGGTAGAGCATGGCGTTTGCAACGCCCGGGTTGTGGGTTCGATTCCCACTGGGAGCCAGTATGAAAATGTATGCACTCACTAACTGTAAGTCGCTCTGGATAAGAGCGTCTGCTAAATGACTAAAATGTAAATATCAGTCGTATCCCAGGCACTAGTTACAGTTTGAAGCTTTCTCTTGAGTGGGCAGCTTGATGAAAGCCAGTCAATATTTATATCACCCAGAAAGTATACCTCTCTATTGATATCACATACATTATCAAGCATTTCACACATTTTCCAGATACTGACTGTTAGCACTTGGTGGTCTATAGCAGCTTCCCACCAGAATGGGCTTTAGGTGAGGCAGGTGAACCTGTAGCCATATTACCTCAACAGTATTTAACTTGAGATCCTCTCTAAGCTTTACAGGAATGTGGTTCTGAATATAAACAGCCACACCTCCACCATTGGCATTTCTGTATTTTCTGTAGATCTTATAACCATGTATTACTACCACTGTATCATCAAATGTATTATCTAAGTGAGTTTCAGAGATAGTCAGAATATGAATGCCATCTGTTACTAGAAAATTATTGATTTCATGAACCTTGTTTCTTAAGCTACATATGTTAACGTGGGCTATTTTTAGCACTTTTCTGCGATGCTTCGTTTTTACATTTACATTTTTTTACATTTTTAGTCATTTAGCAGACGCTCTTATCCAGAGCGACTTACAGTTAGTGAGTGCATACATTTTCATTCATGTTTTTATTACTTTACTGGGAAGCTTAGCAGAGGTAGACATACTCAGGTTATTTATGTTAGTGCAGGGTGAGCTGCACCCAGTGGACTTCCTACTAGGGCACACCACCTAAGTGTTAACAGTATATCTCTGGTTCATAGGCACATGATTGCTGCATACAATAGCTGTCGGATCAGCAGAGGCATTCAGGGCAGTGAGGGACATAAATTAGGTTACTTACATTGTGTCTTCCAACGCCCCTGGGATAATGTACATTTGCTGAAGCATTATGACAACTCAGCAACACAATGGTAGAGATTAAATGAGCTGGGCTTGGGTCATTGATAAGTCATTGTGTCAATGCAGTCTTATAATGCTGTGAAAGGATCCAGGAACCCAAATTATTTGGGTGGGTCACATCCTCCTTATAATATGAGCTTTGTTTCCAGGAGGTATCAAAATTGTCAATAAATGTTACATCCACAGAGCTGCAATAGTCTCGTAGCCAGTTATGGAGGGCTAAAAGTCTGCTGAACCGTTCAATGCCACGATTTAGGGAGGGCAGAGGGCCAGATATTATGGGGCGTTTGTTGGTGTCAAGTAGTGACCCAATCAGTTCTTTAAAATCCATCTTCAGCTGTTCTGAGCTGCCCTTCATAATGTCATTGAATCCCACATGAACTATGATAGACTCAATTTCCTGATGCTGGTTTAAAATGTTTGGGAGCAGCTTATTGATGTCCTGTACTCGTGCTCCTGGATAGCACAACGTTTTTGCTCCAGGGACTGAGACATTTCTCACCATTGAACTGTCCAATATAACGGCCGGAGAAGGGAATTGAGAAATCTGCCCATTCCCACCCCTCATACAATTCGTTGAGCCTTTCACGGGCACATGGGAAGCAGGATAGCGCTCCCGGAGAGCATACTTTGTTAGTAGTATATGTTTCTTATACTGTATATACAAAACATTAGGAACACCTGCTCTTTCCATGGCAGACTGACCAGGTGAATCCAGGAGCCCTTATTGATGTCACCTGTTAAATCCACTTCAATCAGTGTAGATGAAGGGGAGGAGACAGGTTAAAAATCTACTTTTAAGCCAATTAGCAGATGCTCCTATCCAGAGCGACTTACAGTATCGAGTGCATATATTTTAATACTTTCTTCATACTGGTCCCTCGTGGGAATCGAACCCACAACCCTGGCACCATAAGCGCCATGCGCTACCATCTGCGCTACAAAGGACATGTACAATGGAGACATGGATTGTGTGTGTGCCATTCAGAGGGTGAATGGGCAGGACAAAATATGTAAGTGCCTTTGAACGGGGTATGGTAGTAGGGGCCACCCTTACAAAAATGAATTTGTTGCTGCAAATTTCCTGCAGGTTTGTGGCAAATTTGCTGCAAACTAAATAGTGTGCTACAAAATGTTGCCAGAAGTTTGCAAACATTTGGCACTAGTGGTGAATCTGTGGCAAACCTTTGGCAACAGTTTACCAGAAGCCATTTCTGGTGAACACCTGAGTTCGAATGCCGCGTATAAAACAACTGGGAACTCAGAAGAATACGAGGACAAATCATGACGTCAGTGATTTTCATGTCTGACAGTCGGAGCTCTAGAAAGAGGCCAGAGTTCCCTAGTTGGAATTCCGAGTTGGATCACCGTTCATCCAACCAGTCTGAGCTCTTTTTCTTCCGAGTTCCCAGTTGTTTTGAACACACTGAAGTCAGAAGTCGGAAATTTCCGAGTTCCGAGCTCCCAGATGTTTGTAACATGGCACAAGACCAGTAACGATTGATGACCAATCAAAGGGATTAGAAACAACTGTTGGAGAATGGAAACCAAGCTAACTACAGTACCTACCACAGTTATCCGGTGTCTAACTTATTAATTAAACTTCCTAATAAACTTTTACATTTTATTAGCTAAATGTCATGTTTTATGGGATAGAGTGAAACACATTTAGTTGATACCAGTTTCAATCTGTCAGTGCCACTCACTGACTGGCTAGCGCTTAGCTAGCTAACGTTAGCTATCATATTTTTGCACAATTCATGTGATAGGTTGCTAGCTAACTAATAATTTGCCTAAACACTTTGTCAAAGCTAAAATACCACCTCAGCAGGATTAACAATTCAGCTCACCCCTGCCTACCCAATAGTTGGTCAGTTATCAGTCCTCATTAATCCCTACAGATCTGATAGATGCTGCTCTGCCTTACCACTGAGCTAGTCTACAGCTAGGGACTGTTCCTCAAGCTCAACAGTAAGGGCCTTACAGTAAAGTGGGCTATCCCCGAAGTCAAGTGCCTACGCTCCCTCATCCTGAACCTTATAAACCCAGCATCTTCTCTGGATCGTCCGGGCCAGAGTTTCAACCTCGGCACATCATGAGTGGGACGCCCTTCTCTGGGTTGGCTTTAGCCCAGAGACACCCCTCCCTACGACTCCTACCAATGTACTCAGTAACTAGAGACACCCCTCCCTACGACTCCTACCAATGTACTCAGTAACCAGAGACACCCCTCCCTACGACTCCTACCAATGTACTCAGTAACCAGAGACACCCCTCCCTACGACTCCTACCAATGTATTCAGTAACTAGAGACACCCCTCCCTACGACTCCTACCAATGTACTCAGTAACCAGAGACACCCCTCCCTACGACTCCTACCAATGTACTCAGTAACTAGTGACACCCCTCCCTACGACTCCTACCAATGTACTCAGTAACCAGAGACACCCCTCCCTACGACTCCTACCAATGTACTCAGTAACCAGAGACACCCCTCCCTACGACTCCTACCAATGTATTCAGTAACCAGAGACACCCCTCCCTACGACTCCTACTAATGTACTCAGTAACCAGAGACACCCCTCCCTACGACTCCTACCAATGTACTCAGTAACCAGAGACACCCCTCCCTACGACTCCTACCAATGTACTCAGTAACTAGAGACACCCCTCCCTACGACTCCTACCAATGTATTCAGTAACCAGAGACACCCCTCCCTACGACTCCTACCAATGTACTCAGTAACCAGAGACACCCCTCCCTACGACTCCTACCAATGTACTCAGTAACTAGAGACACCCCTCCCTACGACTCCTACCAATGTACTCAGTAACTAGAGACACCCCTCCCTACGACTCCTACCAATGTATTCAGTAACCAGAGACACCCCTCCCTACGACTCCTACCAATGTACTCAGTAACCAGAGACACCCCTCCCTACGACTCCTACCAATGTACTCAGTAACTATAGTTGGGTCTCAGGTTAGGTTCCCTCCCAACTACTCGGGTTCCCGAAGGGAATGAATCATTTTTTATTCTAATATTATTTATTTCTACCCCCTTTTTCACCCCAATTTCGTGATTACGATCTTGTCTAATCACTGCAACTCCCCAATAGGCTCGGGAGAGGCGATGGTCGAGTCATGTGTCCTCCAAAACATGACCTGCCGAACCGCTCTTCTTAACACCCGCCCGCTTAACCCAGAAGCCAGCTGCACCAATGTGTCAGAGGAAACATCGTTCAACTGACGACCGAAGTCAGCCTGCAGGCACCCGGCCCACCACAAGGAGTCGCTAGAGCGCGATGTACTTGGGAGGCCTTAACCTTCACTTTTAAACATTAATTCTTAAACATTAATCTTCCTTACCCCACTCAATTACAATCTTACTCCAACTTAATGTATCACTCCCATTACATCCACCAACTTAAACATTTCATCATTACAACATTTCAACATTATAACCTTCCATTATCAACCTTCCCCTAAGCTTAACAAACATATTCTATATGCATCATACCTTAAAGCAAACAACATTATAACATTTCATTCATTTTCCATATTTTTCTTATTTTCTTTAATCAGTGTCAGTTCTCGCTCCATGTTCATTCTTCTTTGTGCTCCGTGTGTGTGTGAAAGTGGAACTTCTTCATGAGTGTGTGTGTGGGTGTCTGCAAATGTTCTCTAAAATGTCACAGAGAACTGGGCCTTGGCCTACTACTCATGACACCCCCCTCATGGCAATATATAGTATTGCCACATAAGGACACATTTTACTCAGTCTCTTTAACCAGTTGTTATGGCTTACGTGGCTGTGGTCTTGGAAATATAAGGTGTGCTGGTGCGTGAGCCCTGAGAGCCTGAACGTAGGTCAGAGCACCTTTAGCTTCTCCAGACTCCCTCTTGATCCCCAGTCTACCCATATACTCACAAGTCCTTTCCCACTTCACTCTGTCTTCACTCTAACCGTCAGTCCAGAGGCCTGATCAGAGGCTGCACCGGTCTCTAACCGTCAGTCCAGAGGCCTGATCAGTGGCTGCACCGGTCTCTAACCGTCAGTCCAGAGGCCTGATCAGCGTCTGCACCGGTCTCTAACCGTCAGTCCAGAGGCCTGATCAGTGGCTGCACCGGTCTCTAACCGTCAGTCCAGAGGCCTGATCAGTGGCTGCACCGGTCTCTAACCCTCAGTCCAGAGGCCTGATCAGCGGCTGCACCGGTCTCTAACCGTCAGTCCAGAGGCTGCACCGGTCTCTAACCGTCAGTCCAGAGGCCTGATCAGTGGCTGCACCGGTCTCTAACCCTCAGTCCAGAGGCCTGATCAGCGGCTGCACCGGTCTCTAACCGTCAGTCCAGAGGCTGCACCGGTCTCTAACCGTCAGTCCAGAGGCCTGATCAGTGGCTGCACCGGTCTCTAACCCTCAGTCCAGAGGCCTGATCAGCGGCTGCACCGGTCTCTAACCGTCAGTCCAGAGGCTGCACCGGTCTCTAACCGTCAGTCCAGAGGCCTGATCAGCGGCTGCACCGGTCTCTAACCGTCAGTCCAGAGGCCTGATCAGCGGCTGCACCGGTCTCTAACCGTCAGTCCAGAGGCTGCACCGGTCTCTAACCGTCAGTCCAGAGGCCTGATCAGTGGCTGCACTGGTCTCTAACCGTCAATCCAGAGGCCTGATCAGCGGCTGCACCGGTCTCTAACCGTCAGTCCAGAGGCCTGATCAGCGGCTGCACCGGTCTCTAACCGTCAGTCCAGAGGCCTGATCAGAGGCTGCACCGGTCTCTAACCGTCAGTCCAGAGGCTGCACCGGTCTCTAACCGTCAGTCCAGAGGCCTGATCAGTGGCTGCACCGGTCTCTAACCGTCAGTCCAGAGGCCTGATCAGCGGCTGCACCGGTCTCTAACCGTCAGTCCAGAGGCCTGATCAGTGGCTGCACCGGTCTCTAACCGTCAGTCCAGAGGCCTGATCAGTGGCTGCACCGGTCTCTAACCGTCAGTCCAGAGGCCTGATCAGAGGCTGCACCGGTCTCTAACCGTCAGTCCAGAGGCCTGATCAGCGTCTGCACCGGTCTCTAACCGTCAGTCCAGAGGCCTGATCAGAGGCTGCACCGGTCTCTAACCGTCAGTCCAGAGGCCTGATCAGCGGCTGCACCGGTCTCTAACCGTCAGTCCAGAGGCCTGATCAGCGTCTGCACCGGTCTCTAACCGTCAGTCCAGAGGCCTGATCAGAGGCTGCACCGGTCTCTAACCGTCAGTCCAGAGGCTGCACCGGTCTCTAACCGTCAGTCCAGAGGCCTGATCAGCGGCTGCACCGGGTCTCTAACCGTCAGTCCAGAGGCCTGATCAGAGTCTGCACCGGTCTCTAACCGTCAGTCCAGAGGCTGCACCGGTCTCTAACCGTCAGTCCAGAGGCCTGATCAGAGGCTGCACCGGTCTCTAACCGTCAGTCCAGAGGCCTGATCAGAGGCTGCACCGGTCTCTAACCGTCAGTCCAGAGGCCTGATCAGTGGCTGCACCGGTCTCTAACCGTCAGTCCAGAGGCTGCACCGGTCTCTAACCGTCAGTCCAGAGGCCTGATCAGCGGCTGCACCGGTCTCTAACCGTCAGTCCAGAGGCCTGATCAGCGGCTGCACCGGTCTCTAACCGTCAGTCCAGAGGCTGCACCGGTCTCTAACCGTCAGTCCAGAGGCTGCACCGGTCTCTAACCGTCAGTCCAGAGGCCTGATCAGAGGCTGCACCGGTCTCTAACCGTCAGTCCAGAGGCCTGATCAGAGGCTGCACCGGTCTCTAACCGTCAGTCCAGAGGCCTGATCAGCGGCTGCACCGGTCTCTAACCGTCAGTCCAGAGGCCTGATCAGAGGCTGCACCGGTCTCTAACCGTCAGTCCAGAGGCTGCACCGGTCTCTAACCGTCGGTCAAGAGGCCTGATCAGAGGCTGCACCGGTCTCTAACCGTCAGTCCAGAGGCTGCACCGGTCTCTAACCGTCAGTCCAGAGGCTGCACCGGTCTCTAACCGTCAGTCCAGAGGCTGCACCGGTCTCTAACCGTCAGTCCAGAGGCTGCACCGGTCTCTAACCGTCAGTCCAGAGGCCTGATCAGAGGCTGCACCGGTCTCTAACCGTCAGTCCAGAGGCTGCACCGGTCTCTAACCGTCAGTCCAGAGGCCTGATCAGCGGCTGCACCGGGTCTCTAACCGTCAGTCCAGAGGCTGAGAGTCTGCACCGGTCTCTAACCGTCAGTCCAGAGGCCTGATCAGAGGCTGCACCGGTCTCTAACCGTCAGTCCAGAGGCCTGATCAGAGGCTGCACCGGTCTCTAACCGTCAGTCCAGAGGCCTGATCAGAGGCTGCACCGGTCTCTAACCGTCAGTCCAGAGGCCTGATCAGCGGCTGCACCGGTCTCTAACCGTCAGTCCAGAGGCCTGATCAGCGGCTGCACCGGTCTCTAACCGTCAGTCCAGAGGCTGCACCGGTCTCTAACCGTCAGTCCAGAGGCTGCACCGGTCTCTAACCGTCAGTCCAGAGGCTGCACCGGTCTCTAACCGTCAGTCCAGAGGCCTGATCAGAGGCTGCACCGGTCTCTAACCGTCAGTCCAGAGGCCTGATCAGAGGCTGCACCGGTCTCTAACCGTCAGTCCAGAGGCTGCACCGGTCTCTAACCGTCAGTCCAGAGGCTGCACCGGTCTCCTAACCGTCAGTCCAGAGGCCTGATCAGAGGCTGCACCGGTCTCTAACCGTCAGTCCAGAGGCCTGATCAGAGGCTGCACCGGTCTCTAACCGTCAGTCCAGAGGCCTGATCAGAGGCTGCACCGGTCTCTAACCGTCAGTCCAGAGGCCTGATCAGAGGCTGCACCGGTCTCTAACCGTCAGTCCAGAGGCCTGATCAGAGGCTGCACCGGTCTCTAACCGTCAGTCCAGAGGCCTGATCAGAGGCTGCACCGGTCTCTAACCGTCAGTCCAGAGGCTGCACCGGTCTCTAACCGTCAGTCCAGAGGCTGCACCGGTCTCTAACCGTCAGTCCAGAGGCTGCACCGGTCTCTAACCGTCAGTCCAGAGGCTGCACCGGTCTCTAACCGTCAGTCCAGAGGCTGCACCGGTCTCTAACCGTCCAGTCCAGAGGCCTGATCAGAGGCTGCACCGGTCTCTAACCGTCAGTCCAGAGGCTGCACCGGTCTCTAACCGTCAGTCCAGAGGCTGCACCGGTCTCTAACCGTCAGTCCAGAGGCTGCACCGGTCTCTAACCGTCAGTCCAGAGGCCTGATCAGAGGCTGCACCGGTCTCTAACCGTCAGTCCAGAGGCTGCACCGGTCTCTAACCGTCAGTCCAGAGGCTGCACCGGTCTACAGAGACGCCACAATACTACATAAAGAGAGACACCACAACACTACATAAAGAGAGACACCACAACACTACATAAAGAGAGACACCACAACACTACATAAAGAGAGACACCACAACACTACATAAAGAGAGACACCACAACACTACGTAAAGAGAGACCTAAGACAACACTACATAAAGAGAGACACCACAACACTACATAGAGACACCACAACACTACATAAAGAGAGACGCCACAATACTACATAAAGAGAGACACCACAACACTACATAGAGACACCACAACACTACATAAAGAGAGACACCACAACACTACATAAAGAGAGACACCACAACACTACATAAAGAGAGACACCACAACACTACATAAAGAGAGACACCACAACCCTACATAAAGAGAGACGCCATAACACTACATAAAGAGAGACACCACAACACTACATAAAGAGAGACACCACAACACTACATAAAGAGAGACGCCACAACACTACATAAAGAGAGACACCACAACACTACATAAAGAGAGACACCACAACACTACATAAAGAGAGACACCACAACACTACATAAAGAGAGACACCACAACACTACATAAAGAGAGACACCACAACACTACATAAAGAGAGACGCCACAACACTACATAAAGAGAGACACCACAACACTACATAAAGAGAGACGCCACAACACTACATAAAGAGAGACGCCACAACACTACATAAAGAGAGACACCACAACACTACATAAAGAGAGACACCACAACACTACATAAAGAGAGACGCCACAACACTACATAAAGAGAGACACCACAACACTACATAAAGAGAGACACCACAACACTACATAAAGAGAGACACCACAACACTACATAAAGAGAGACACCACAACACTACATAAAGAGAGACACCACAACACTACATAAAGAGAGACCAAAGACAACAACATAGCATGGCAGCAACACACGACAACACAGCATGGTAGCAACCCAACATGACAACATGGTAGCAGCACAACATGGTAGCAACACAACATGGCAGCAGCACAACATGGTAGCAACACAACATGGTAGCAACACAACATGGTAGCAACACAACATGGTAGCAACACAACATGGTAGCAGCACAAAACATGGTACAAACATTAATGGGCACAGACAACAGCACAACGGGCAAGAAGGTAGAGACAACAATACATCACGCCAAGCAGCCACAACTTGACAAGGCATCTCTCCCTTCTACCTCACTATCCCTCAGTCCTTGCCAATAGTTATCTCTAGCCCGTGCGGCAGCCAACTTGGCAGCCTCCCTTGCATTGGCCTGGTGCATCTTTGCTCTTTCATAGTCACCAATATGTACTTCTTGACACGGACCTGGGGAGCAGAGGTCACAGGGGAGGTCCATAGGCTCTTCTTTTCCCTCTACCACTGGACATATAGCCATCTCCAGACAGTGAACCCCCTCCAGGACATCTGCCCGACGCTCTAGGTTAATGGGGAGAGTGGCTTTGGCTACTGCAATCAGGTTCGCCAGTCGACGTCTCTCTTGACCTTTGGCCCTGGAACGGTCCAAAAGCTCAAAGGTGTCCAGCTCTGCCATGGGGTCCCCCTGCAGGTCACTCTCTCGGATCTCTGTGTGATCTCTTCCCCCCTATTTCCTCTAGCACCATTGCATGGCTGGCTGGATCCTTTGCAATCAGGTACCGACTGCGCAGTTGCTTTCCACTACGCTCTAGAAGAGTTGAGTACAGGCCCTCTCGAACCCGTCTGTTCCTCACCATCACCCGCCCCACCTCGGTTTTGAAGACTTTACCACCCTTCTCCACACGGATCCACTGGATTGGCAGCTCCAACCTAGTGGTTCTGGTTTGGTCTAGGGTACACAGTGGTATTTTACCTCTCTGGTCTGGAAGCCTCTCTGTGCCTCAGCTGGGCAGAACTTCAGGGCTACCACCGGGGGCTGAGACGGCAGACTTCAGGGCTACAAGCGGGGGCTGAGACAGCAGACTTCAGGGCTACAAACGGGGGCTGAGACAGCAGACTTCAGGGCTACAAGCGGGGGCTGAGACAGCAGACGGCAGGATGTTGTCCCTATACTCCTCTCCTTATATATCAACAAGTTTGGGCACTTTGGAGTCTTTAACCCTCACCACCTTATAATTCGTAACCCTAACCAACCTCCTCATCCAATGCTTCCCATTCTCATCATCCACCCCATATCCTATCACTGAGGTGTCTGGTGTCACCTCTGGTGAGGCAGGAGTTCCGTCACTAAATGGATACGCCTTCTCTTGCCCTTCAATCTTGAGGAACGAAAAGTAACTCCACATCGGCACTCCTTCTACCATCTCTTCCCTATCAAAATCATCCCACATCGGGATCCACTGATTAACTGTATCCCCTGACCTATTCCCCTTCTCTGAGACAACCTGGTCTAGCTGTGCTGTCTGACCTGGGTCCTCTCCTCTACGTCACACAGCTTCACACACCACACCACACCACCACACCACACCACACCACACCACTACACCACACCACACCACACCACACCACCACACCACACCACACCACACCACACCACCACACCACACCACACCACCACACCACACCACACCACACCACCACACCACACCACACCACACCACCACAACACACCACACCACACCACACCACACCACCACACCACACCACACCACACCACACCACACCACAACACACCACCACACCACCACACCACCACACCACACCACCACACCACCACACCACACCACACCACCACACCACCACACCACCACACCACCACACCACACCACCACACCACACCACACCACACCACACCACACCACACCACCACACCACACCACACCACCACACCACCACACCACACACACACCGCACCACACCACACCACACCACACCACACACCACACTACAGTATTAATTTGCAAGCAACACAAGCACGCATTCCTCGGTACAAACTGCCTCTTTCCAATGTTAAAGGTCAGCTTGTACCCTCCAGAGGCCACCACTTCCTAAAGGTCAGCTTGTACCCTCCAGAGGCCACCACTTCCTAAAGGTCAGCTTGTACCCTCCAGAGGCCACCACTTCCTAAAGGTCAGCTTGTACCTTCCAGAGGCCACCACTTCCTAAAGGTCAGCTTGTACCCTCCAGAGGCCACCACTTCCTAAAGGTCAGCTTGTACCCTCCAGAGGCCACCACTTCCTAAAGGTCAGCTTGTACCCTCCAGAGGCCACCACTTCCTAAAGGTCAGCTTGTACCCTCCAGAGGCCACCACTTCCTAAAGGTCAGCTTGTACCCTCCAGAGGCCACCACTTCCTAAAGGTCAGCTTGTACCCTCCAGAGGCCACCACTTCCTAAAGGTCAGCTTGTACCTTCCAGAGGCCACCACTTCCTAAAGGTCAGCTTGTACCCTCCAGAGGCCACCACTTATAACCAGCGTATATAACCGGACTATCAAACCCTCTCCTACTCAATAGCTTATAAAATATCACTACACAACTTTCCATCAAAAAATGGGTTGGTAAATTAAAATACACCAACACCTCTCCAATGGGTAGCAGTACCAATACTCCAACTGTTTTCCTAAAAGCTCCTGATTTAATCCTCTCCTTTATTAATCCTTCCTGCAAACCTGAAATAATTGTTTATCCCTTATGCGTAATAACCAATCATGGCTATAATTTTGGCAACTACTGTCCCCAAGTACACCCAACCGTAACCGCCGAGATTTCCACTTAGCAGAATCAAAAATATTACTGTTTTACTTAAATGCATCTAAAAATTAACAAATGGCATTTCACACACATATGATAGGACAGGTAAGAGCACTCCCCATTCCGGGGTTTCCTTTCTAACGGCAGTTAACCATAACAACAATATCCAATTAATAAAATGTAAACTTTTAGTTAATACATTTCGCTCAGCTGTAATAATAATCAAAACTATTCCAATAAATATTAAACTTCCTACCAAGGCCACCACGGGTCAAACTGCCCGTCAGTCTCTGGCTCCAGCCTCATGCCCATTTCCAGTCTCCAGCTGGGAAGAATTAATCGTGACCAAGGGTGTCGTCACCAGGCTTTGGAGGTCAGGAGCATGGCGCCATCCGTGAGATCAATCACCTCCGTGGCCGAGGGACCATCTACCTCCTCAACTTTAATCACATCGCGATTCTGAGCTTGAGCCATGGCGTGGCTTAAGTTTCAGGTTAGTTTCTAGTCTCTGCCGCAAGGAAGATACACTGCTCCACTCTGTCTTACCAGACGTGATGCATGCCTGCATAGTCTGCTTTCCTTTCTTATAACCATTATTCTCTTTAATCCTACGTGACAAGCAGGTCCTTTTTCTCAGAACCAGAGCCCTGCTCCGGTGTCTTCATATACTATGTCATAGATAGGGTGCACCTGGCTCAAGCGTCAACCACAACTGCCATTTTGGCCCATCTTTTTCGCTTACCCCTTGTTTTTCTAACTACTCACAAGCACAATTTATCACACCTAACCCCCCCGTGGTTTGAGACTAGCTCAAACCAGTCTCCATCACTAGCTAACAAAGGCCTCCTTAGTTCAATCATCCAGAGAGCCCTCGATTAATCTTTCTTCATCTTCATCTTGCTCTTCCAAAATTACCAATCTACCCAGACGGGTCTTAGAAAGCACCCTCTCTACCCAGACGGGTCTTGGAAAGCACCCTCTCTACCCAGACGGGTCTTAGAAAGCACCCTCTCTACCCAGACGGGTCTTAGAAAGCACCCTCTCTACCCAGACGGGTCTTAGAAAGCACCCTCTCTACCCAGACGGGTCTTAGAAAGCACCCTCTCTACCCAGACGGGTCTTAGAAAGCACCCTCTCTACCCAGACGGGTCTTAGAAAGCACCCTCTCTACCCAGACGGGTCTTAGAAAGCACCCTCTCTACCCAGACGGGTCTTAGAAAGCACCCTCTCTACCCAGACGGGTCTTAGAAAGCACCCTCTCTACCCAGACGGGTCTTAGAAAGCACCCTCTCTACCCAGACGGGTCTTAGAAAGCACCCTCTCTACCCAGACGGGTCTTAGAAAGCACCCTCTCTACCCAGACGGGTCTTAGAAAGCACCCTCTCTACCCAGCCCTCTTCACAGTTTCTGTATACAACTTTTCCTTATAACCCTGCCATTTTCTCTCCCACGGGCTGAGCCCCCTTCTCTGACAACTCGCATAAATTGTACCTTTCACCATTGTCCACATGGATGATACAGGGAATAGGGTGCCATTCTTTCATAACAGCCAATACTATTCCTCCTACCGCTATCAGAGTATAGAACACTTTCCATCCCAATTCTACTAACAAATACAAGGCCCAGTAAAATGGCTTCGTTACTTCCTCATTCCTCCTTCCTCATCAATAGTTTTCCTTACTACAGTGCCCCGGATGTTACTGCCACAGCCATGGATACAAATCCAAACGTATGTCTCCGGGTGGGCACCCTTCTCACTTTCCTATTTCTCCTTCAAAATCTAGTTTCTCCTCAAAACATTCTGCAACTATCACGTCCCACTGCCTCTCTATGTCTTCCACTGGAGGTACTATTGGAAAATAATCAATGATCGCTCTGTTTTGGATCTATTTTTCCATTTCACATACCCCAGTCCAGTCCATGTGTAAAATCCAATATGGGGCAAAGTTGTATTGTTCCTATATTTCGCCTTAGTTTCTCCCCATTAGGCCTCACAGCCTAATCTTATATGATCCTCACAGTAGCCATTCACCCAACCATAGGCCCGTTTTGATTCCACTGCAAACAATACTGATTGGTCATGTTCCTCTTTGCTCAATTTTGCCAAATGTATAAAATCCATGTATCACTCTTTGGCACTATACTGGTGGTAACCGTATCTTTTACCCATTTTCCCTCAATTTTCCAAGGGGTTTAACCTACATTTCTGTCACGGTTTACTATGCCAGAACCCAGAAGCAGACCAGGACAAGGTACGTTGAGAGAAAGGTGAGTGTTTATTTAATAGATTCCGAGTGAGGCTGAATAATCCAGGGAACAGAGCGGGTGGCGTGGATGGGTTGTTGAGGGTGCAGTGGTTGGTCCGGTACTGGCTCGGCAGCCGCCGACCATCAGGCAGAGGTTGGGTGAAGGTTCCGGGTGAGAGACTGCAGACAGAACAAAAACGGAGGTCAGTACACAGCAAGTCACAAGGTGCAAAATAACAAAACTAACACTAATGGCTCAGAGGCTGATACGCTGACAAACATACTGTTCATAGCTAACG
Source organism: Coregonus clupeaformis (assembly GCF_020615455.1). Classification (NCBI taxonomy): domain Eukaryota; kingdom Metazoa; phylum Chordata; class Actinopteri; order Salmoniformes; family Salmonidae; genus Coregonus; species Coregonus clupeaformis. Next base: position 129,905 of record NW_025534301.1, read on the forward strand.
ATCCGGCAGGAACTGGATGTTAGGCCAGAGCTTAAGAAGGGTGATGATCAGGACCAGGTGTGCCGATTGCTGATGGGATGCAGGTGCGGAAAACAAGAGCGCTCCCCGGAGCGTTCCCGAACCCTCGGGAAACTGGAGATTACGAACCGGAACACTAGTCACCAGACAGGACCCGACTCAGACAGCCGGGATCGTTACAGTACCCCCCCTCCGACGAACGCCACCGGGCGGACTCCCGGAGCGCCAGGATGGAGGCGGTAGAAGTCACTGATGAGGTCCGCATCTAGGACCTGTCGCCGCGGAATCCAACTCCTCTCTTCGGGGCCATACCCTCCCAGTCCACGAGATACTGGAAACCCCGGCCCCGCCGTCTGGAATCCATGATGCGACGCACCGTGTAGGCAGGACCACCTCCGATCATCCGAGGAGGAGGAGGAGGAGGCGGAGGAGGCAACAGAGGACTGAGGAAGACAGGCTTGAGGCAGGAGACATGAAAGGTGGGATGGACTCTGAGCGTCCTCGGTAGTTTGAGTCGAACTGCCACTGGATTGATCACCTTCTCCACCACAAACGGACCAATGAACTTCGGTAACAACTTCCTAGACTCAGTCCGTAACGGAAGATCCCGTGTGGCCAACCAAACCCTATCTCCGATGGTATAGGTGGGAGCGGGGATCCGGCGACGATTCGCCTGGAGCTGATACCGGTCCGAAACTCTAAGGAGTGCCTTTCTGGCCCGATGCCAGGTCCGGTGGCAACGACGAATATGGGCCTGAACAGAAGGCACTGAGAGCTCCTTCTCCTGAGAAGGAAACAGGGGAGGTTGGTAGCCATACAGGCACTGGAAGGGAGACATCCCAGTGGCAGATGTAGGAAGAGTATTGTGGGCATACTCAACCCAAGGCAACTGAGAGACCCAGGAGGTGGGGTTGGAAGAGACCAGACAGCGTAGCGTGGATTCCATCTTCTGGTTGGCTCTCTCCGCCTGACCATTGGATTGGGGGTGAAAACCAGATGTGAGACTGACTGTAGCTCCAATGGCCAAACAGAAGGACTTCCAGACAGCAGAGGTAAACTGAGGGCCACGGTCGGAAACGATATCACTGGGCAAACCGTGGACCCTGAAAACCTCCCTAACCAGGATCTCGGACGTCTCCGAGGCAGAGGGAAGCTTGGCAATAGGCACAAAGTGGGCGAACTTGCTGAATCTGTCCACGATAGTCAGAACGACCGTGTTCCCCTCAGAAGCGGGCAACCCAGTGACGAAGTCCAGGGCCAGATGCGACCATGGTCGCCGGGGAATAGGAAGGGGGTGAAGTAGTCCAGAGCTGGGCCGATTGGTACTCTTATTCTGCGCACACACTGGACAGGCAGCAACAAAACCCCGAGTATCCTCGGCCATGGCAGGCCACCAAAAACGTCTGCGAAGAAACGCCATTGTCCGAGCCACGCCAGGGTGACAAGCCATCTTGCTGGCGTGGGACCATTTGAGGACAGCAGGACGAACCGACTCAGGCACAAACAACCGACCGGGTGGACCGTTACCGGGACCGGGCTGAGTCCGAAGGGCCGCCAGCACCTCCTCCTCAATCTTCCACATAACTGCTCCCACGACGCAGTTCCGGGGGAGGATTGTCTCGGTCTTGGACCCACTCTCCTCCGTCTTGGAGAACATCCGGGACAAGGCGTCCGCCTTGCCGTTCTTAGATCCAGGTCGGAACGTCAGGGCAAACTTGAATCGTCCGAAAAACAACGCCCACCTGGCCTGACGGGAGTTGAGACGTTTAGCCGATTGCACGTAAGCAAGATTCTTGTGGTCAGTCCAGACAATAAACGGTTGCTCCGCCCCTCCAACCAGTGGCGCCACTCCTCCAAGGCAAGTTTCACCGCGAGAAGCTCCCGGTTACCCACATCGTAATTCCTCTCCGCAGGCGAAAGGCGACGGAGTAGTAGGCGCAGGGATGGAGTTTACTGTCCGTGGAGCATCGCTGCGACAGGATGGCGCCAACTCCCACATCAGACGCGTCCACTTCAACGACGAACTGACGGGCCGTGTCCGGTTGAGAGAGAATCGGTGCGTTGGTGAATCGCCTCTTCAAATCCAGAAACGCTCGATCCGCCTCCGGATTCCACTTGAAGGTCCTGATACTGGAAGTCAAGGCAGTTAACGGAGCGGCCACACGGCTGTAATCCCGGATGAATCTGCGGTAGAAATTCGCAAACCCCAAAAATCTCTGGAGCTGCAATCTCGTACCGGGCTGGGCCCATTCCAGAACCGCTCTAACCTTCTCCTGGTCCATCCTAATCTCTCCCCTGGAGATGATGTACCCGAGAAAGGATGTCGTGTGGGCGTGAAACTCGCACTTCTCGGCCTTCACGAACAGGCGATTCTCCAACAATCGCTGCAGAACCTGCCGGACATGCTGGACGTGGTCGGAAGGTTCCTTCGAGAAGATCAGAATGTCATCCAGGTAAACAAACACAAAGAGACCGATCATATCTCTCAGGACGTCGTTCACCATACTCTGGAATACCGCTGGAGCATTGGTCAGTCCAAACGGCATCACCTGATACTCGAAGCGACCCATCGGTGTATTGAAACCCGTCAACCACTCGTCCCCCTCTCTGATCCGGACCAGGTGATACGCATTGCGTAGGTCTAGCTTGGTGAACACCGTAGCACCCTGTAAGGAGTCGAAGGCAGAACTCATCAAGGGCAGGGGATACTTGTTCTTGACCGTGATGTCATTCAACCCCCGATAATCAATACACGGTCGAAGAGAGCCATCCTTCTTACCCACAAAGAAGAATCCTGCCCCCAGGGGTGATGACGAGGGACGAACGAGACCAGCAGCTAGGGACTCCTTGATGTAGGTCTCCAACGCCTCACGTTCAGGTCGGGAGATACTGTATAACCTTCCCTTGGGGTAGACAGCTCCAGGGACCAGGTTGATGGCACAATCATATGGTCGGTGGGGAGGGAGTGACAGAGCCTTCTGCTTACTGAAAACTTCCCCCAAATCGTGATATGTCTCGGGAACCAGGGACAAATCTGGGGGGTTTAGCCTCAATCACCTGACTGGGAACCGAATGGGGGCAGGCAGTCTTGAGACAGTTAGCATGACAATCAAGGCTCCAACTCGTTACCTTGCCCGTCACCCAATCGAACGTGGGATTGTGTTCCTTCAGCCAGGGGTATCCAAGGACCAGAGGAACATGGGAAGACGGCAGAATGAAGAATGAAATCATCTCAGAATGATTCCCCGACAACCGCATCTTAACCGGTTCAGTCCTCATCGTGATACGTGCCAGACTACTGCCGTTCAGAGTGGTCGCCTAATGGCTTCCGGCAATTGCTCCTTGGAAAGCCCCAGCTGTTCCACCAACTCGGCATCAAGAAAGCTTCCATCGGCACCTGAATCGATAAAGCGTTAAGCGCTAAGCTCTGATTCCTGTTCACAAGGGTAGCCGGGAAACGGGGTCTGACAGAGGTACTGAGAGGTTGAAACTGGCTCGCTAAAAGTCCTCCCAACTTTAGCGAGCCGGGCAGTTTGACGACCGCCGGGAACAAGTGGAGATGTAATGTCCCGAGCTACCACAGTAGAGGCAGCAGTTGGTCTTACGTCTATGTTGACGCTCCTCCTTGGTTAACCCGTGCCGCCCCCACTTGCATGGGTTCAGAATCGGGAGAGAGGACCTCTCCACTAATCCATTGTGGTGGAGAATGATCGACGTGTTCTGGTCCACCACCCGACCCGACTGGGAACTGAGAAGCTGATCGATTGGACGGACCCCATTGCTTCTCCCTCCTTCGCTCTCGGACTCGATTATCCACCCGAATAGACAAGGCTACCAAGCTGTCCAGGTCACTAGGCTCCGGATAGGAGATCAACTCATCCTTGAGCTGCTCCGACAGACCCTGGTAAAAGGCCGCTTGCAGAGACTCCTCGTTCCACCCACTCTCCACAGCCAACGTCTTGAACTCGATCACGAAGTCGGCCACGCTGCGAGTTCCTTGGCGAAGCGAAAACAGGCGCCTAGCTGCGTCCCTCCCTCGGACGGAATGGTCGAAGAGCTTCCTCATCTCGGCCGTGAACCCCCTGGTATGAAGCCATGCAGGGATCCTGTCGTTCCCAAACGGCTGAAGCCCACTCCAGCGCTCGACCACGCAGCAACTCAATCACAAAGGCTATCCTAGCCTTGTCTGTGGCATAAGAGTAGGGCTGTAGATCGAACACTAATCCACACTGCATAAGGAAGGAACGGCATCTTCCCAGCTCCCCCTCATATTTATCCGGCGCCGGAACCTTGGGCTCACGGATGGACACAGCTTCAGAAGCGGCAGGCGAGATGGGTGAAACCGGTAGTGGATCCTCCACCGGACACTTACGTTGGTTCTGGACCTCCGTCAGACCGGTAGAAAGGTGCCGAACTGACAACGCGATCTCCTGTAGTACCGTGCTATGATGGCCCAACATCTTCTCCTGCTGGGTAATAGCATGGCGAACGGAGTCCAGGTCCGCTGGGTTCATTACTGGCCGGATCGTTCTGTCACGGTTTACTATGCCAGAACCCAGAAGCAGACCAGGACAAGGTACGTTGAGAGAAAGGTGAGTGTTTATTTAATAGATTCCGAGTGAGGCTGAATAATCCAGGGAACAGAGCGGGTGGCGTGGATGGGTTGTTGAGGGTGCAGTGGTTGGTCCGGTACTGGCTCGGCAGCCGCCGACCATCAGGCAGAGGTTGGGTGAAGGTTCCGGGTGAGAGACTGCAGACAGAACAAAAACGGAGGTCAGTACACAGCAAGTCACAAGGTGCAAAATAACAAAACTAACACTAATGGCTCAGAGGCTGATACGCTGACAAACATACTGTTCATAGCTAACGATCCGGCAGGAACTGGATGTTAGGCCAGAGCTTAAGAAGGGTGATGATCAGGACCAGGTGTGCCGATTGCTGATGGGATGCAGGTGCGGAAAACAAGAGCGCTCCCCGGAGCGTTCCCGAACCCTCGGGAAACTGGAGATTACGAACCGGAACACTAGTCACCAGACAGGACCCGACTCAGACAGCCGGGATCGTTACAATTTCGGCTTAAGGCCTGGATTTGACTTTTTAATTTACAGCAGTCGACCAGCCAATCCCACATAATTCTTTCCCATATATTACCGGCTACCGTATATCCTTCTCCATGCTTCTCACACATTTTAGTCAAAGTCCTCATGTCCAAATCGGGGGTCTAATGTTTCCTAAAGCCCTCCACTCCATATCCTCTATTGCTGCCACATCCCATAAAATGTCGGTTATTGTCAAATTCTCAAACGGCTCTTTAAATGTTACTGAGACCTTCTTCACCACTTCCTGGTTCATTGCTCTATAGGCTTCATACACCGTAGTTCCCTCTTGCTGAATCTCCTTTATTTTCTCACTGTACATTTCTCCACTTTGGTAACATCCTTGGCCCGTGCTGTTGGTATTGACTGCCATGAGGACACCGGCCTTTCCCCCACATACAGTGCCTTGCAAAAGTATTCATCCCCCTTGGTATTTTTCCTATTTTGTAGTGTTGTGTCGAGTAAACGTTGCTAATTATGCTGTGAGACCAAGGAGAACCGCTGACGCTGTACTTTCATCATAAAGGTTTATTCATATCAAAGGGTTACAGCGTCGATTTACAGATACCTGCAGATATCTGGAGAATAATCGCCCCATCTCAAATATGATTATTCTGTCGTCCTTTGTCCCAACTGTGGTATATATGCTATGTAATCTGATATGGGTGTTCCCCTACAGACCAATCCCAGGAGGACACCTAACATACTTCCTCTGCTTTAGGGTGTCCCTCTAAAACTGCTCCCTGGACTAAATAAACCTCCTCTCAGGTTCAATTTGAAAGTCATCATTCCTCAGATACTACAGTTGCGTTACAACCTGTAATGGAGTTGCATTAACCTTAATGGAAATGGATTCCATGTAATGGACATACACAAAATAGTCCAAATTGGTGAAGTGAAATTAAAAAAATTACTTGTTTAAAAAAATTCTAAAAAAGCCCCTAAATAAGATCTGGTGCAACCAATTACCTTCAGAAGTCACATAATTAGTTAAATAAAGTCCACCTGTGTGCAATCTAAGTGTCACATGATCTCAGTATATATACAGTGGGGAGAACAAGTATTTGATACACTGCCGATTTTGCAGGTTTTCCTACTTAGAAAGCATGTAGAGCAGGGGTGTCAAACTCATTTTAGCTCAGGGCCGGACCGGTAAAATCATGGTATATATAACTTAAAAACAACAACTTCAGATTGTTTTCTTTGTTTTAATACTATCAACATAAAACATAAAGCTGGAGCCTGAGGACAGTGTGTCCAAAATAGTACAAGCACAACATCACTATTAATCATAAAACACCTGAAGTTTATTTGAAAATTCTAAAGAAAAAGAACACACAAACACACAATGCCTCAGTGATTAACAGAACTGTTTCACAGATCACAGAACTATATCAGGGTGTCATTTCTCAGGCAGAAATGTAGATACAAATAATGAAATCCTGTTCCCCAAACAAGTGCAAGAACCACAGAGTCAAGAATAGGTTAAATATACAAATAAAATAAAATCAATTAAAAACAATAGCACATCAACATAAAAACATATAAACATAAAGCTGGATTCTGAGGACAGTGTGTCCAAAAGCACAACATCACTATTAATCATAAAACACCTCACGTTATTTGAAATTCTGAGGACAAACAACACACAAACACACAATGCCTCAGTGATTCACAGAAGTATATCACAGATCACATAACTATATCAGGGTGTCTCATGCAGCACTTTAAGTGGGGTTGCATAGTTTACTTGACTCCTGATACCTGGCATCTTTTAGCTTTCACCAGCGCATCAATATCAGGCGTCACATCCTGAGTGGCAGCCAACTTCAGGATGTGATTCAAGTGCTTGTGCGTGAGCCTTGAGCGCAGCTTTGTTTTATTCATGACGTTATCCATCTTTAATGACTTGCAACACAAAGCCTCCTGGTGCAAAATACAGTGAAAAGTCCAAAATCACATCCTCCATTTGCAGATTGCACTTTCTCTCTGAACTTTGTCACAATGCCTGCTTTTTTTCCCGATAATTGAGGGCGCACCATTTGTAGCCAGGCTGACAGCGGGACCAGTCCACTCCGACCCTGTCCAGCGCGCCGACGAGTGCAGTGAAAATATCAGCTGCTGTCGTTGTATCTGTCATCGGCACCAACTCCACGAACTCCTCGGTGACGGTCAATGTGTCATCAACTCCGCGGATGAAAATGGCCAGTTGTGCAACATCTGTAATGTCCGTGCTTTCATCAATTGCAACCGAAAACGCAATAAATGACTTTACTTTTTGCTTCAACTGGCTGTCCAAATCCACTGAAAGATCGGAAATCCTGTCTGCAACTGTGTTTCTTGTCAGGCTGATATTTGCAAAAGACTGGTGCTTTTCAGGGCACACAATCTCTGCTGCCTTCATCATGCATGTTTTTACAAATTCACCCTCACTAAATGGTTTTGAAGCCACTGCGATTTCATTAGCAATGAGGTAGCTAGCTTTCACTGCAGTGTCACTGATGTCTCGGCTGTGAGTAAACACAGACTGCTGTTTCTTCAGACCCACCAACAGTTCATTCACCTTCTCTCTTCTCCGCTGTCCTTGAAAGTTGTCATATTTGTCGGCATGAAGACTCACATAGTGGCGACTGAAGGTTATATTCTTTCAGCACTGCAACATGCTGTGAACACACCAAACATACAGCTTTCCCATTCAATTCCGTGAATAAATAGAAGGATGACAATTTTTCTTGGAACACTCTGCACTCTGCGTCCACTTTTCTCTTTTTTGACAGAGACATATTGGGGCAATGAGGGTGCCAAAGCACATAATGTTAAAAGTAGAAGCCGTAATAAATATCGCGGGCAAAACAAAGTAGCTCATCCGGACTGGCTGCACTTGCTTGATCTATTTGCTCTGCCCCGGTATAAACAGTTTGCTTGCTTAACACAATTGCTATTGCGCCATCCAGTGGACACAATTGGAACAGCAGTTTATTTTATTGAAAAATTGCAGCTCATTTTTATACTTTACAAAATCATCTCGCGGGCCGGATTAAACCCGTTTGCGGGCCTGATCCGGCCCGCGGGCCGGACGTTTGACACCCCTGATGTAGAGGTCTGTAATTTTTATCATAGGTACACTTCAACTGTGAGAGACGGAATCTAAAACTTATATTAAAAATATTTTGCATCTTCAAAGTGGTAGGCATGTTGTGTAAATCAAATGATACAAACCCCCAAAAAATCCATTTTAATTCCAGGTTGTAAGGCAACAAAATAAGGGGGGTGAATACTTTCGCAATCCACTGTGTTCATGCTTTTCCGACAGCTCTTCTCCCAATCTCTGTCCATACTGCCCATCTATTCACTCTTCTCCCAGTATTTTTTATATATCATATTCCTACTTTATTTCCTTTTCCAATCCATCGTATTGTAGCTTCCACCTAGAACGTCTGTCATCTAACCTTTCCACTATTATCCCATCTCTCCCCATGTAGTTGTTCCATATATACTCTCCCGCAGTCGTGTTTAATACTACAACTGTTTTCCCAGATTTTTTCACTGTCTTAACAATCCTGGTATAGGACTGACACGAATGCGGAGCTTTTACAAGCCTTACTGTCGTTGTCTTAGCTGCCTGCCTCCTTCTACTACTAACCCTTTCAGGATTTTGGGCAACCTTTAACTCTTCTTTTATTTCTTCCCCTTGCTTGACTACTGGCAATTTTATTGCTAATTCTAATGTCTTTCCCTCAGATAGATCGGCCTTCGTTCCCCAGCTTATTTGCCATAATACTGGTTTCTCCTGTTATACTGTTTCATACACTACCATTAAAAAGTTAGGGGTCACTTAGAAATGTCCTTGTTTTTGAAAGAAAAGCAATTTTTTTGTCCATTAAAATAACATTGAATTGATCAAAAATACGGTGTAGACATTGTTAATGTTGTAAATGGCTATTGTAGCTGGAAACGGGTGATTTTTAATGGAATATCTACATAGGCATACAGAGGCACATTATCAGCAACTATCAGTCCTGTGTTCCAATGGCACGTTGTGTTTGCTAATCCAAGTTGATCATTTTAAAAGGCTAATTGATCATTAGAAAACACTTTTGCAATTATGTTAGCACAGCTAAAAACTGTTGTGCTGATTAAAGAAGCATAAAACTGGCCTTCTTGAGACTAGTTGAGTATCTGGAGCATCAGCAATTGTGGGTTCAATTACAGGCTCAAAATGGCCAGAAACAAATAACTTTCTTCTGAAACTCATCAGTCTATTCTCGTTCTGAGAAATGAAGGCTATTCCATGCGAGAAATTGCCAAGAAACTGAAGATCTCGTACAATGCTGTGTACTACTCCCTTCACAGAACAGTGCAAACTGTCTCTAACCAGAATAGAAAGAGGAGTGGGAGGACCCGGTGCACAACTGAGCAAGAGGACAAATACATTAGAGTGTCTAGTTTGAGAAACAAGCGCCTCACAGGTCCTCAACTGGCAGCTTCATTAAATAGTACCCACAAAACACCAGTCTCAACGTCAACAGTGAAGAGGCGACTCCGGGATGCTGACCTTCTAGGCAGAGTTACAAAGAAAAAGCCATATCTCAGACTGGCCAATAAAAAGAAAAGATTAAGATGGGCAAAAGAACACAGACACTGGACAGAGGAACATTGGAAGAAAGTGTTATGGACAGATTAATCGAAGTTTAAGGTATTCGGATCACAAAGAAGAACATTTGTGAGACGCAGACCAAATGAAAAGATGCTGGAGGAGTGCTTGATGCCATCTGTCAAGCATGGTGGAGGCAATGTGATGGTCTGGGGGTGCTTTGGTGGTGGTAAAGTGGGAGATTTGTACAGGGTAAAAGGGATCTTGAAGAAGGAAGGCTATCACTCTATTTTGCAATGCCATGCCATACCCTGTGGAGGGCGCTTGATTGGAGCCAATTTCCTCCTACAACAGGACAATGACCCAAAGCACAGCTCCAAACTATGCAAGAACTATTTAGGGAAGAAGCAGTCAGCTGGTATTCTGTCTATAATGGAGTGGCCAGCACAGTCACTGGATCTCAACCCTATTGAGCTGTTGTGGGAGCAGCTTGACATTATGATACGTAAGAAGTGACCATCAAGCCAATCCAACTTGTGGGAGGTGCTTCAGGAAGCATGGGGTGAAATCTCTTCAGATTACGTCAACAAATTGACAACTAGAATACCAAAGGTCTGCAAGGCTGTAATTGCTGCAAATGGAGGATTTTTTTGACGAAAGTTTGAAGTACACAATTATTATTTTAATTAAAAATCATTATTTCTAACCTTGTCAATGACTACATTTCCTATTAATTTTGCTATATTTCCTATTCAAACTAATTTCATGCATGTTTTCATGGAAAACAAGGAAATTCTAAGTGAGCCCAAACTTTTAAATGGTATACACCCCGCCCCTTCTCTCTTTCTACACCCCCATCTCACTCAGCATATCAGAGGAAATCCTTGATATGATAACATAAGGTCTCTGATGTATCCCCTTGGTAGGTTGGCATTATTGTAGCTTGTCCAAAACAGTCAAATATGTTGATATTACCACGGGATCAACTAGTCTGTCTGTCTCCGTGTCTCTCTCTCTCTCTCTCTCTCTCGCTCTCTCTCTCTCTCTCTCTCTCTCTCTCTCTCTCTCTCTCTCTCTCTCTCTCTCTCTCTCTCTCTCTCTCTCTCTCTCTCCCTCCCCTCTCTCTCCCTCCCCTCTCTCTCTCTCTCCCTCTCTCTCTCTCTCTCTCTCTCTCTCTCTCCCTCCCCTCTCTCTCTCTCTCTCTCTCCCTCTCTCTCTCCCCCTCTCTCTCTCTCTCTCTCTCTCTCTCTCTCTCTCTCTCTCTCTCTCTCGCACTCCCCTCCCAAAACAGTACAAATAAATACATAATAATAATATACAGTATACACGTTATATATATATATATATATATACATATATATATATATATATATATATATATATATATATATATATATATATATACAGTATATACAGTGCCTTCGGAAAGTATTCAGACCCCTTCCCTTTTTCCATTATTTTGTTACGTTACAGACGTATTCTAACATGGACTAAAACATTAAAATCCTCAGCAATCTACACACAATACCCCATACTGAAAAAGAGAACAGTTTTTTTGACATTTTTGCAGATTTATATAAAATAAAAAACAGAAATACCTTATTTACATAAGTGTTCAGACCCTTTGCTAGGAGACTCGAAATTGAGCTCAGGTGCATCCTGTTTCCATTGGTCATCCTTGAGATGTTTCTACAACTTGATTGGAGACCACCTGTGGTAAATTCAATTGATTGGACATGATTTGGAAAGGCACACCTGTCTATATAAGGTCCCACAGTTGACAATGCATGTCAGAGCAAAAAGATCTGGGGAAGGGTACAAAAAAATATCTTCAGCATTGAAGGTCCCCAAGAACACAGTGGCCTCCATTATTCTTAAATGGAAGAGGTTTGGAACCACCAAGACTCTTCCTAGAGCTGGCCGCCCAGCCAAACTGAGCAATCGGGGGAGAAGGGCCTTGGTCAGGGAGGTGACCAAGAACCCAATGGTCACTCTGACAGAGCTCTAGAGTTCTTCTGTGGAAATAGGAGAACCTTCTAGAAGGACAACCATCTCTGCAGCACTCCAACAATCAGGCCTTTATGGTAGAGTGGCCAGACGGAAGCCACTCCTCAGTAAAAGGCACATGACAGCCCGCTTGGAGTTTGCCAAAAGGCACCTAAAGACTCTCAGACTATGAGAAACAAGATTCTCTGGTCTGATGAAACCAAGATTGAACTCTTTGGCCTGAATGCCAAGCGTCACATCTGAAGGAAACCTGGCACCATCCCTACGGTGAAGCATGGTGGTGGCAGCATCATGCTGTGGGGATGTTTTTCACCGGCAGGGACAGGGAGACTAGTCAGGATCGAGGTAAAGATGAATGGAGCAAAGTACAGAGAGATCCTTGATGAAAACCTGCTCCAGAGCGCTCAGGACCTCAGACTGGGGCGAAGGTTCACCTTCCAACAGGACAACGACCCTAAGCACACAGCCAAGACAACGCAGGAGTGGCTTCGGGACAAGTCTCTGAATGTCCTTGAGTGGCCCAGCCAGATCCCGGACTTGAATCCGATCGAACATCTCTGGAGAGACCTAAAGATAGCTGTGCAGCAACGCTCCCCATCTAACCTGACAGAGCTTGAGAGGATCTACAGAGAAGAATGGGAGAAACTCCCCAAATACAGGTGTGCCAAGCTTGTAGCATCATACCCAAGAAGACTCGAGGCTGTAATCGCTGCCAAAGGTCCTATAACAAAGTACTGAGTAAAGGGTCAGCATACTTATATAAATGTGATATTTCCTTGTTTTATTTTTAATACATTTGCAAACATTTCTGAAAACCTGTTTTTGCTTTGTCACTATGGGGTATTGTGTGCAGATTGATGAGGGGGAAAAAAAACAATTTAATCAATTTTAGAATAAGGCTGTAACGTAACAAAATGTGGAAAAAGTCAAGGGGTCTGAATACTTTCCGAATGCACTGTACATATAATGTATGTTTTTCACAACATGAGTGAGAGCAGAGTCAATCTTTGATATGATAACATTAATTACATGTTTTTTAATGAATTGTTCATTTCTTTCTTACCAAGGATACTGATGAGATTGTCATCGATGCAGAAATGCCAAACCAAACACCAGATCAAATAGCATCACCTTTCACATGAGCCCAGTTGATGTAGATGAAGCTAATTAAATAATGTTGTATGACATTAAATAATCAAAGTTAACTGACTTAATTTAAGACAGACAAAGTAATGACAAAATGCACACTACTGTAAACACACTTCCCCTACCTCTCTCTGTCCAGAGTACAGTAGACCATAGTACAGTAGAACAGAGTACAGTAGACCATAGTACAGTAGACCAGAGTACAGTAGACCAGAGTACAGTAGAACAGAGTACAGTAGACCATAGTACAGTAGACCATAGTACAGTAGACCAGAGTACAGTAGACCATAGTACAGTAGACCAGAGTACAGCAGACCAGAGTACAGTAGACCAGAGTACAGTAGACCGGAGTACAGTAGACCAGAGTACAGTATACCATAGTACAGTAGAACAGAGTACAGTAGACCAGAGTACAGTAGACCAGAGTACAGTAGAACAGAGTACAGTAGACCATGTTACAGTAGACCAGAGTACAGTAGACCAGAGTACAGTAGACCATAGTACAGTAGACCAGAGTACAGTAGACCAGAGCACAGTAGACCAGAGTACAGTAGAACAGAGTACAGTAGACCAGAGTACAGTAGACCATAGTACAGTAGACCATAGTACAGTAGACCAGAGTACAGTATACCGGAGTACAGTAGACCATAGTACAGTAGAACAGAGTACAGTAGACCAGAGTACAGTAGACCATAGTACAGTAGACCATAGTACAGTAGACCAGAGTACAGTAGAACAGAGTACAGTAGACCATAGTACAGTAGACCAGAGTACAGTAGAACAGAGTACAGTAGACCAGAGTACAGTAGACCATAGTACAGTAGACCAGAGTACAGTATACCGGAGTACAGTAGACCATAGTACAGTAGACCAGAGTACAGTAGAACAGAGTACAGTAGACCAGAGTACAGTAGACCATAGTACAGTAGACCATAGTACAGTAGACCAGAGTACAGTATACCGGAGTACAGTAGACCATAGTACAGTAGACCAGAGTACAGTATACCAGAGTACAGTAGACCATAGTACAGTAGACCATAGTACAGTAGAACAGAGTACAGTAGACCAGAGTACAGTAGACCATAGTACAGTAGACCAGAGTACAGTAGAACAGAGTACAGTAGACCAGAGTACAGTAGACCATAGTACAGTAGACCAGAGTACAGTAGACCAGAGTACAGTAGACTAGAGTACAGTAGACCATAGTACAGTAGACCATAGTACAGTAGACCAGAGTACAGTAGACCAAAGTACAGTAGAACAGAGTACAGTAGACCAGAGTACAGTAGAACAGAGTACAGTAGACCAGAGTACAGTAGACCATAGTACAGTAGACCGGAGTACAGTAGACCAGAGTACAGTAGAACAGTGTACAGTAGACCAGAGTACAGTAGACCATAGTACAGTAGACCAGAGTACAGTAGACCATAGTACAGTAGACCAGAGTACAGTAGACCATAGTACAGTAGACCAGAGTACAGTAGACTAGAGTACAGTAGAACAGAGTACAGTAGACCAGAGTACAGTAGACCATAGTACAGTAGACCAGAGTACAGTAGACTAGAGTACAGTAGAACAGAGTACAGTAGACCAGAGTACAGTAGACCATAGTACAGTAGACCAGAGTACAGTAGACCAGAGTACAGTAGAACAGAGTACAGTAGACCAGAGTACAGTAGAACATAGTACAGTAGACCAGAGTACAGTAGACCATGAGTACAGTAGACCAGAGTACAGTAGACCAGAGTACAGTAGACCAGAGTACAGTAGAACAGAGTACAGTAGACCATAGTACAGTAGACCAGAGTACAGTAGACCAGAGTACAGCAGACCATAGTACAGCAGACCATAGTACAGTAGACCAGAGTACAGTAGACCAGAGTACAGTAGACCAGAGTACAGTAGAACAGAGTACAGTAGACCAGAGTACAGTAGACCGGAGTACAGTAGTCCAGAGTACAGTAGACCAGAGTACAGTAGAACAGAGTACAGTAGACCATAGTACAGTAGACCAGAGTACAGTAGACCAGAGTACAGTAGACCATAGTACAGTAGACCAGAGTACAGTAGAACAGAGTACAGTAGACCATAGTACAGTAGACCAGAGTACAGTAGACCAGAGTACAGTAGACCAGAGTAAGACCAGAGTACAGTAGACCATAGTACAGTAGACCATAGTACAGTAGACCGGAGTACAGTAGACCAGAGTACAGTAGACCAGAGTACAGTAGACTAGAGTACAGTAGACCAGAGTACAGTAGACCAGAGTACAGTAGACTAGAGTACAGTAGACCAGAGTACAGTAGAACAGAGTACAGTAGACCAGAGTACAGTAGAACAGAGTACAGTAGACCAGAGTACAGTAGAACAGAGTACAGTAGACCAGAGTACAGTAGAACAGAGTACAGTAGACCAGAGTACAGTAGAACAGAGTACAGTAGACCAGAGTACAGTAGAACAGAGTACAGTAGACCAGAGTACAGTAGACCAGAGTACAGTAGAACAGAGTACAGCAGACCAGAGTACAGTAGACCAGAGTACAGCAGACCAGAGTACAGCAGACCAGAGTACAGTAGACCAGAGTACAGTAGACCAGAGTACAGTAGACCAGAGTACAGTAGACCAGAGTACAGTAGACCAGAGTACAGTAGAACAGAGTACAGTAGACCAGAGTACAGTAGACCAGAGTACAGTAGAACAGAGTACAGTAGACCATGTTACAGTAGACCAGAGTACAGTAGACCAGAGTACAGCAGACCAGAGTACAGTAGACCAGAGTACAGTAGAACAGAGTACAGTAGACCAGAGTACAGTAGACCAGAGTACAGTAGAACAGAGTACAGTAGACCATGTTACAGTAGACCAGAGTACAGTAGACCAGAGTACAGTAGACCAGAGTACAGTAGACCAGAGTACAGTAGACCAGAGTACAGTAGACCAGAGTACAGTAGACCATGTTACAGTAGACCAGAGTACAGTAGAACAGAGTACAGTAGACCATGTTACAGTAGACCAGAGTACAGTAGACCAGAGTACAGTAGACCAGAGTACAGTAGACCAGAGTACAGTATACCATAGTACAGTAGACCAGAGTACAGTAGACCATAGTACAGTAGACCATAGTACAGTAGAACAGAGTACATTAGACCAGAGTACAGTAGAACAGAGTACAGTAGACCAGAGTACAGTAGACCAGAGTACAGTAGAACAGAGTACAGTAGACCAGAGTACAGTAGAACAGAGTACAGTAGACCATAGTACAGTAGACCAGAGTACAGTAGACCAGAGTACAGTAGACCAGAGTACATTAGAACAGAGTACAGTAGACCAGAGTACAGTAGAACAGAGTACAGTAGACCATAGTACAGTAGAACAGAGTACAGTAGACCAGAGTACAGTAGACCAGAGTACAGTAGACCAGAGTACAGTAGACCAGAGTACAGTATACCATAGTACAGTAGACCAGAGTACAGTAGACCATAGTACAGTAGACCATAGTACAGTAGAACAGAGTACAGTAGACCAGAGTACAGTAGAACAGAGTACAGTAGACCAGAGTACAGTAGACCAGAGTACAGTAGAACAGAGTACAGTAGACCAGAGTACAGTAGAACAGAGTACAGTAGACCAGAGTACAGTAGAACAGAGTACAGTAGACCATAGTACAGTAGACCAGAGTACAGTAGACCAGAGTACAGTAGACCAGAGTACAGTAGAACAGAGTACAGTAGAACAGAGTACAGTAGACCATGTTACAGTAGACCAGAGTACAGTAGACCAGAGTACAGTAGACCATAGTACAGTAGACCATAGTACAGTAGACCAGAGTACAGTAGACCAGAGTACAGTAGACCAGAGTACAGTAGACCAGAGTACAGTAGAACAGAGTACAGTAGACCAGAGTACAGTAGAACAGAGTACAGTAGACCAGAGTACAGTAGACCATAGTACAGTAGACCAGAGTACAGTAGACCAGAGTACAGTAGACCAGAGTACAGTAGACCAGAGTACAGTAGACCATAGTACAGTAGACCAGAGTACAGTAGACCAGAGTACAGTAGACCATAGTACAGTAGACCAGAGTACAGTAGACCATAGTACAGTAGACCATAGTACAGTAGACCAGAGTACAGTACATGTTTTGGTTCTGACAGTAGTAGCCCTGTAATACGTGATATAGTTATTTATATTATTATTATATATATATATATACGTGATATAGTTATTTATATTATTATGATATAGTTGATGGCACTTTACTGTGATGATGACTACATGCACTGTGTGTTACTTGGAGTGTGCAGACAGATGGCCACTTCATGGATTGATTCCAAGAGCTATGCACACTGTGGTACACTGGGACACAAACCCAGAGAATTAACATATTGTCTATAAAACCTCCAGGTAGTATTGCTTGAGTTCCAAGATCAGTAACTGAACACAAATTGTGGAAAGCCCACGTGTGGCAACGCTGGCTTCTCTACTATAGTCTAGTCTGGCAGTCCTGAAAGGCAAACTCCCACAGAGTCACTTGGTGGGCCTTGCTGATAAAGGCTTTATGTTGTGGACTGAAATAAGTGCTGAGCAGATCCATCAAGAAGCATTAGTGTTGGAGGTGTAGAGTCACTGTACGTAGAAGAGCACATGACATTCAATGTTCATTCACTTCTGCATCTAGCCAAAGTGTAGTACACAGGGTCCTTTGTGGGCCCACTTTGCTTCATGTTGGAGGATCTCAACGGATACCTCCTGAAACAAGTGAGGAGTAGTAATGTTGTCCCATGCTTTTCCTCGTATCGCGAAACAATTCCTAACAAATGCAACTGCAGAAGTAAAAGATTTTGTTAATGAAATGAATGAATGAATGAATGTAAAGCATCATGTCAAGAAGTTTGCAAAGTTCACTGAGGTGACTGCCCTTGGGTCACCAAACGTAAGAGTCGTATTGGATTGTGATGGAGCTAAATATACTTAAGTATCAAAAATAAAAGTATAAATCACATCACAGTCATTATATTAAGCAAACTAGATGGCACAATTTGTATTTTTTGTTTTGTTTATTTACGGCTAGCCAGGGGCACACTTCAACACTCAAAGGGCACACTCCAACAATCAGACATCATTTACAAACAAAGCATTTGTGTTAAGTGAGTCTGCCAGATCAGAGGCAGTAGGGATGACCAGGGATGTTCTCTTTAAAAAGTATGTGAATTGGACAGTTTTTCCTGTCCTGGTAAACAATTGAAATATAACGAGTACTTTTGGGTGTCAGAAAAAATATATATTATTTTCTTTAGGAATGTAGTGAAGTAAAAGTAAAAGTTGTCAAAAATATAAATAGTAAAATAAAGTACAGATACCCCCAAAAACTACTGAAGTAGTACTTTAAAGTATTCTTACTTAAGTACTTTACACCACTGGAAACATACAAGACATGAAATAATTGTCAGAACGCTGAGTGTGGATGTGGTGCAGGGAATCAAGCGCAGGCACAAAGGTGTTCGTCAACAGTCTTTAGTAGTCAAAATGAACTCCAAACAGGAGAAATAGCCAACCCAACCGGGAGGCAAGAGCGACTAAACGCACACACACAACAGTGCGTAAAACAAGAAAAGGCGCACGCAGTGCGGACTCTCAATAAACACAGGATGAGAGAAAAACCCCATCAACATGAAAACAGCTGACAAAAACAATCACACATAACACCTGACCCAACATACGAAACTTAAATAGGGAACACAATCAAACACTAACAAGGGACAGGTGTTACAAACAGACAAAACCAAACAAACATGAAACATCGAACGGTGGCAGCTAGTACTCCGGGGACGACGACCGCCGAAGCCTGCCCGAACAAGGAGGAGGGGCAGCCTCGGCCGAAACCGTGACAATAATACATGAGATGTTTATTCCCACCAGCTGCACTGAAGCTAATTCACACAAATGGAACTCTTGTGGTTGCCATATCAACAGAGTTAATTGGAATTAGCTTCAGTGCTGCTCACGCAAAAAAAACAGTAGACAGTAAAAACAGTATAACAAGATAAAATACAAAACATCCATAAAAGCACTCCTGTTTGATCAGTACTGTAGATCTGGAGGGCTTCTGTACATACTAGTGACAAGTCCTAACCAGAATAGTATTGTCCTTACTAAAGTGGCTGTGGGAGGAAGCTATTAGAGTATTGAGACACAGCCACAGTGTGTGTCCTCAAGGTGAGGTGTTGAAGGGCCCCCCTCGGGGGTCAGCGGGAGGCGAAGTGAGGACCCCGGGAGGCCCCTTCAACACCTCACCTTGAGTGGGCAAACATGATGACGTTGCTCGGTTTTCATAGTAACAGAAACTGCAAGAAGTCAGCCATCATGACACGGACATCGTTGTGCTGCCGCAGGTACGAGGCATGCTCTGGGTGCTGCCGCAGGTACGAGGCATGCTCTGGGTGCTGCTGCAGGTACGAGGCATGCTCTGGGTGCTGCTGCAGGTACGAGGCATGCTCTGGGTGCTGCCGCAGGTACGAGGCATGCTCTGGGTGCTGCTGCAGGTACGAGGCATACTCTGGGTGCTGCTGCAGGTACGAGGCATGCTCTGGGTGCTGCTGCAGGTACGAGGCATGCTCTGGGTGCTGCTGCAGGTACGAGGAATGCTCTGGGTGCAGCTGCTGGTACGAGGCATGCTCTGGGTGCTGCTGCAGGTACGAGGCATGCTCTGGGTGCCTCGTACCTGTAATTAGTGATCCCATCTCACAGTCTCAGGTAAGTGTAATTAGTGATCTCATCTCACAGTCTCCGGTAAGTGTAATTAGTGATCTCATCTCACAGTCTCAGGTAAGTGTAATTAGTGATCCCATCTCACAGTCTCCGGTAAGTGTAATTAGTGATCTCATCTCACAGTCTCAGGTAAGTGTAATTAGTGATCTCATCTCACAGTCTCAGGTAAGTGCAATTAGTGATCTCATCTCACAGTCTCAGGTAAGTGTAATTAGTGATCTCATCTCACAGTCTCAGGTAAGTGTAATTAGTGATCTCATCTCACAGTCTCAGGTAAGTGTAATTAGTGATCTCATCTTACAGTCTCCGGTAAGTGTAATTAGTGATCTCATCTCACAGTCTCAGGTAAGTGTAATTAGTGATCTCATCTCACAGTCTCAGGTAAGTGTAATTAGTGATCTCATCTCACAGTCTCAGGTGAGTGTAATCAGTGATCTCATATCACAGTCTCAGCTGAGTGTAATTTGTGTTCCTGGCCAAATGATCACAAGCTTTTTGTGGCTAGACAAGCTAGCTAGCTAGTTCAGTTGACTTGATAATGATAATCTAGCAAGCTAATGTTAACCTAGCGGCTGTGCACATAACTTAATTATCTAGCTAGCATTTGAAGCTAGCTAGCTAACTTGCTATAACATTAGACTACAGTACATTCTAGGTATAGCAAACACAGCTAGCTACACTACATTACCAAAAGTATGTGGACACCTGCTCGTCGAACATCTCATTCCAAAATCATGGGCATTAATATGGAGTTGGTCCCCCCTTCGCTGCTATAACAGCCTCCACTCTTCTGGGAAGGCTTTCCACTAGATGTTGGAACATTGCTGTGGGGACTTGCTTCCATTCAGCCACAAGAGCATTAGTGAGGTCTGGCACTGATGTTGGGCAATTAGGCCTGGCTCGCAGTCGGCGTTCCAATTCATCCCAAAGGTGTTCGATGGGGTTGAGGTCAGGGCTCTGTTCAGGCCAGTAAAGTTATTTCACACCGATCTCGACAAACCATTTCTGTATGGACCTCGCTTTGTGCACAGGGGCATTGTCATGCTGAAACAGGAAAGGGCCTTCCCCAAACTGTTGCCACAAAGTTGGAAGCACAGAATCGTCTAGAATGTCATTGCATGATGTAGCATTAAGATTTCCCTTCACTGGAGCTAAGGGGCCTAGCCCGAACCATGAAAAACAGCCCCAGACCATTATTCCTCCTCCACCAAACTTTACAGTTAACTATGCATTCGGGCAGGTAGCGTTCTCCTGGCATCTGCCAGATGGTAAAGTGTGTATCATTACTACAGGGAACGTGTTTCCACTGCTCCAGAGTCCAATGGTGGTGAGCTTTATACCACTCCAGTGGACAATTGGCATTGTGCATGGTGATCTTAGGCTTGTATGGAAACCCATTTCATGAAGCTCCCGACGAACAGTTATTGTGCTGACGTTGCTTCCAGAGGCAGTTTGGAACTCAGTAGTGAGTGTTGCAACCGAGGACAGAAGATTTTATGCTATGCGCTTCAGCACTCTGTGGTCCCGCTCTGTGAGCTTGTGTGGCCTGCCACTTCGCTGCTGAGCCGTTGTTGCTCCTAGACGTTTCCACTTCACAGTAACAGCACTTGAAGTTGACCGGGGAAGCTTTAGCAGGGCAGAAATTTGACAAACTGACTTTTTGGAAAGGTGGCATCCTATGACGGTGCCACGTTGAAAGTCACTGAGCTCTTCAGTAAGGCCATTCTACCGCCAATGTTTGTCTATGGAGATTGCATGGCGTTGTGCTCAATTTTATACACCTGTCAGCAACGGGATTTGTTGATCAGTCAGTCGGCAGTCTTCCAACTTGCTCTGGTCACTAAGTAATCCAACGACGCAGCGCCACACTCAGGCAGAAAAACGGAATGTTCTAACCTCAGTCAGGCAATGTTTGCAAGCTCTAGTCGAGTAAAATAAATAGTGTTGTTCTGGTCACAAGTGAATCCAAAGAATTCAGGTAAACAAACTGAATGTTCTATTCTATCCAAGGCAGTGCTTTCAAAGAAACACATGTTCTATTGAGAACAGTCTGGGACTCATTGTTCCCCTGTTTGCTACTCAAAGATACAGTATTTTAATTATTAAGTCATAGACTAAATTCACTGCAAAACACTTGTCTAAAATATATTATCATTACTACACAGAAACCTTGGTTTCTCAAATGACTGCCTCGCCTGGTTCACCAACTACTTCTCAGATAGAGTTCAATGTGTCAAATCGGAGGGCCTGTTGTCTGGACCTCTGGCAGTCTCTATGGGGGTGCCACAGGGTTCAATTCTCGGGCCGGCTCTATTCTCTGTGTATATCAATGATGTCGCTCTTGCTGCTGGTGACTCTCAGATCCACCTCTACGCAGACGACACCATTTTGTATACATCCTGGCCCTTCACTGGACACTGTGTTAACAAACCTCCAAACGAGCTTCAATGCCATACAACACTCTTTCCGTGGCCTCCAACTGCTCTTAAACGCTAGTAAAACTAAATTCTTTTTTTTTCATTTAGCAGACGCTCTTATCCATAGCGACTTAAAGTTAGTGAGTGTATAATTTAAAAAAATCATACTGGCCACCCGTGGGAATCGAACCCACAACCCTGGCGTTGCAAGCGCCATGCTCTACCAACTGAGCTACAGAGGAACGCTGTTTGCACCTGCCCACCCGACTAGAATCACTACTCTCGGCGGGTCTGACTTAGAATATGTGGACAACTACAAATACCTAGGTGTCTGGTTAGACCGTAAACTCTCCTTCCAGACTCACATTAAGAAATCTCCAATCTAAAGTTAAATCTAGAATCGGCTTCCTATTTCACAACAAAGCCTCCTTCACTCATGCTGCCAAACATGCCCTCGTAAAACTCACTATCCTACCGATCCTTGACTTTGGCGATGTCATTTACAAAATAGCCTCCAACACTCTACTCAGCAAATTGGATGTAGTCTATCACAGTGCCATCCGTTTTGTCACCAAAGCCCCATATACTACCCACCATTGTGACCTGTACGCTCTCGTTGGCTGGCCCTCACTACATATTCGTCGCCAAACCCACTGGCTCCAGGTCATCTATAAATCACTTCAAGGCAAATCCCCGCCTTATCTTAGATCATTGGTCACCATAGCAACACCCACCCATAGTATGCGTTCCAGCAGGTATATCTCACTGATCATCCCCAAAGCCAACACCTTTGGCCGCCATTCCTTCCAGTTCTCTGCTGCAAATGACTGGAACGAACTGCAAACATTTCTGAAGCTGGAGACACTTATCTCCCTCACTAACTTTAAGCATCAGTTGTCAGAGTAGCTTACCGATCACTGTACCTGTACACAGCCCATCTGTAATTAGCCCACCCAACTACCTCATCCCCATATTGTTATTTATTTTGCTCATTTGCACCCCAGTATCTCTATTTGCACAACATCTTCTGCAAATCTATCACTCCAGTGTTAATACTAATTGTAATTATTTTGCACTATGGCCTATTTATTGCCTTACCTCCATAACTTACTACATTTGCACACACTGTATATAGATTTTCTATTGTGTTTTTGACTGTACGTTTTGTTTATTCCATATGTAACTGTGTTGTTGCTTTATCTTGGCCAGGTCGCAGTTGTAAATGAGAACTTGTTCTCAACTGGTTTACCTGGTTAAATAAAGGTGAAATAAAAATTTTAAATTAACATCACTGACCCATTGTAAAATGAGAGGCCTTTGTTTAACATTGCAGCCAACAGTGCAGGCGACTGCCGACTGACTGATCTACAAACAACCTTGAGTCATAAATAACTACTAATTATTATTTGTAGATCAGTCAGTCAGTCACAATTTACCCATGATACATTACGGTTTTGATCCTCTCGAACATGGCCAGTCTCCGTAGCAACATGCCTAGCTCCGCCCACTGGGATATGGGATCATAACTAGTTTGAGCTTCCGAAGTAACGTCACCTCACCGGACCTCAACCGGACGCAAAATACAGCAAACAGTCCTGACTTACTGCGCTCAGCCAACGCGTTAAAAGTCATGGACAAACTTAAATCAGTTTTGAGCGGAACGGATGGACCCAATGAAAACGGCAACATCTTGCAGGTAAAAAAACTAATTTATCAAATGTAGTATAAATGGATATTATAGGCTAATATTCATACCTTTAATCAACTGTCATTATTATAGAAACATAATAATAAATTGTGATTAAAGTGTAAAATACATGGATGTATAGGAATCAAATTTAATTAAAAGTATATTCTTAAATCAATGCATCTTCTCTCTCATCATGTGAACTCGACCTGTGGCTCTTCACTGAATGACTTTACTTGTTTCAGGCAGCAAATGAAGCATCTACTTTGGGTTGGGGTACACGAGTGAAGGGATTTATGGTCTGTTTTGTGATTGGGGTCACCTGCTCAGTCTTGGTAAGTAGATTTGAATATGTTGCTTTCCTACATACAATTATTTACAGTATTAAAATGTGTGTTTGTGCTCATTTGCGCACCGCCCATTTCCGATCAGCAGACACCTTGTGCATCCAGAGAGATGTGGTGCGACTGGTTCATCCTGCTCTCAAGAATGTGCAACATCTTTTGTTTAATTCAGATGCCTCAGGTGTTTTGTTTAGTTCAGGTGAAACTCACCACCTTCATGTGTTCTGCCCCACATGACTTTAAAGGGATAAATGACGCCCTTTACCTACTGACCCAGAGTCAGATGAACTCGTGGAAACCATCTTTATGTCTCTGCATGCAGTTTGAAGGAAGTTGCTAACTAGCGTAACGCAATGACCGGCAGTCTATGGGAATAGCTAGCATGCTAGCTGTTCCTGTAAACTTCCAGTCATTGTGCTGTGAGTTAGCGTTGGCTCAGGAAACTACCCAACTTCCTTCATACTGGACACAGAGACATAAAGATGGTTTCCACCAGTTCATCTGACTCTGGGTCAGTAGATAAAGGGTGTCATTGCCAAAATCCCTTTAAAGGAAATAGTTATCTAGCGTTAGACCAGGGGTATTCAACTCTTACCCTACGAGGTCCGGTGCCTGCTGGTTTTCTGTTCTACCTGTTAATTAATTGCACACACCTGGTTTCCCAGGTCTAAATCAGTCCCTGATTAGAGGGGAACAATGAAAAATGCAGTGGAACTGGTTTCAAGGTCCAGTAGAACTGGTTTCAAGGTCCAGAGTTGAGTTGGAAGGGTCTAGAGCCAAAGTAGGAGGATACAAATAAAACATGACTGGTCATTGGTCAGAATAATCAGATCAGATTGTGATGTCATGCTCTGGGCCAAAATCTCCATCCCACCTGAACAGGCTGAAATTCCAGGCATTGTTTTCAAAAAGCTCTTACACTAAAAGGGCATTCTCATAATTTTCAGAGTGTTATTTCAACATCATAGTGTGGAAATATCATTAAAACAACATTAAATCACGTTTTTGGCTGCACTGCCCCTTTTAAAAATGGTTTATATTAATGACATCTTCAATTTGGAGGTTGAAACTGATAAATGATCTGTCTTGCCTCTACAGGGGGCATGTATGCTCTTCGTCCCCAAAATAGGAATCCTCCTCTTCATCATCTTGTATTCCTTTGGAAACCTGTGTTCCCTCTGCAGGTGAGATTCAGCAGGATGCCCCCAACACGTGATGACTCAGAACCTTTTCAGCAGGAAAACACATTTCCTTCATCATGACAAATATGATGCAGTAAACTGTCAATGCCCTGATATGTGATTTATGTCCTTAGAAACGAAATGTCAACAATTTATAACAGAGGGTGATTGTGTCCTTCTATGTGGGTGTGTGTTTCCTTAGCAGTCTCTAACTAAACCTAACCTGTCCTCAGCACCATGTTCCTGATGGGACCAGTCAAACAGCTGAAGAGGATGTGTGATAAGACCAGAGCTCTGGCCACTACTATCATGTTGGTGAGGACCAGCTTTAGAAAGGACTGCATTCCCTTTCATGTCATTTTGTAGCAGTATGCGAATATGAAAATAATGAGAATCCTACAAAGAAACTAAAGGTGCATAAAGTTTGAATGAACTTGTTTTCTGTTCTGTTTTCTAGACCTGTATTGTGTTGACTCTCTGTGCAGCCTTCTGGGTGAGTTAAGCCTATATTTTGATGAATTTTGTGATGTTTTGGTTTTCAGCATGTTTTTTTCCGGCTGTTTGTGCACACAAAAGGTTTTATTGAGGCAAGTCAAGTTCGGGTCTCCGCCCCCTCGTCTGTGATTGGTCAACAGTACTACTCCTAGCAGGAACAATGGATTCTTCAATTAAGTGTTTGTTGTCGTCCAACGAGAGACGACTAGTTTTCATGCACATTTTGTCACTTCAGAAATACTTTGCAAAACATCTTAGTTAGACGTAAAATTGCGCGACTCCGCAAAAACGTCTAAATAAATTACAGATTTCTTTATGGCTATGTTGTGGCTATGGTGGCTCACGAGGGACAAACAACAGTAATATTGCCAGGTCTTCAGGGAGTATGCGAGCACAGACATTCGCTTTGCCTAGCTGAGTTCTGATAGAAGCAAACTGAACATATGTTCTGATAGAAGTAAACTGAACATATACACTACATGGCCAAAAGTACCTGCTCGTCGAACATCTCATTCCAAAATCATGGGCATTAATATGGAGTTGGTCCCCCCTTTGCTGCTATAACAGCCTCCACTCTTCTGGGAAGGCTTTCCACTAGATGTTGGAACATTGCTGCGGGGACTTGCTTCCATTCAGCCACAAGAGCATTAGTGAGGTCAGGCACTGATGTTGGGTGATTAGGCCTGGCTCGCAGTCGGCATTCCAATTCATCCCAAAGGTGTTCGATGGGATTGAGGTCAGGGCTCTGTGCAGGACAGCCAAGTTCTTCCACACCGATCTCAACAAAACATTTCTGTACGGACCTCACTTTGTGCACGGGGGCATTGTCATGCTGAAACAGGAAATGGCCTTCCCCAAACTGTTACCACAAAGTTGGAAGCACAGAATCGTCTAGAACGTCATTGTATGCTGTAGCATTAAGATTTCCTTTCACTGGAACTAAGGGGCCTAGCCCGAACCATGAAAAACAGCCCCAGACCATTATTCCTCCTCCACCAAACTTTACAGTTGGCACTATGCATTCGGGCAGGTAGCATTCTCCTGGCATCCGCCAAACCCAGATTCGTCCGTCGGACGGTAAAGTGTGCATCATCACTCCAGGGAACGTGTTTCCACTGCTCCAGAGTCCAATGGCGGTGAGCTTTACACCACTCCAGCCGACGCTTGGCATTGCTCATGGTGATCTTAGGCTTGTGTGCGGCTGCTCGGCCATGGAAAACCTATTCATTTACATTTTGCATTTTTTAGTAATTTAGCAGACGCTCTTATCCAGAGCGACTTACAGTTAGTGAGTGCATACATTTTCGTACTGGCCCCTCGTGGGAAACGAACCCACAACCCTGGCGTTGCAAGCGCTATGCTCTACCAACTGAGCTACAGGGGACACATGAAGCTCCAGACGAACAGTTATTGTGCTGACGTTGCTTCCAGAGGCAGTTTGGAACTCGGTACTGTTTTGCAACCGAGGACAGACGATTCTTAGGCATTACGTTCTTCAGCACTCGCCGGTCCCGTTCTGTGAACTTGTGTGGCCTACTACTTCAGGGCTGAGCCGTTGTTGCTCCTAGACGTTTCCACTTCACAATAACAGCACTTACAGTTGACTGGGGCAGCTCTAGCAGGGCAGAAATTTGACGAGCTGACTTGTTGGAAAGGTGGCATCCTATGACGGTGCCACGTTGAAAGTCTTAGCTCTTCAGTAAGGCCATTCTACTGCCAATGTTTGTCTTTGGAGATTGCATGGCTGTGTGTTCGATTTTACACACCTGTCAGCAACTAGTGTGGCTGAAATAGCCAAATCAATATTTATTTGTCACATGCATAGAATACAACCGGTGTAGACCTTACCAACAATGCAGTTTTAAGAAAAATAATAGTTAAGAAAATAAAATAAATAAATAACACAATAAAATAACAACAACGAAGCTATATACAGGGGGTACCGGTACCGAGTCAATGTGCGGGGGTACAGGTTAGTGGAGGTAATATGTACAGTTGAAGTCGGAAGTTTACATACACTTCGGTTGGAATCATTAAAACTCGTTTTTCAACCACTCCACACATTTCTTGTTAACAAACTATAGTTTTGGCAAGTCGGTTAGGACATCTACTTTGTGCATGACACAAGTAATTTTTCCAACAATTGTTTACAGACAGATTATTTCACTTATAATTCACTGTATCACAATTCCAGTGGGTCAGAAGTTTACATACACTAAGTTGACTGTGCCTTTAAACAGCTTGGAAAATACCAGAAAATGATGTCATGGCTTTAGAAGCTTCTGATACGTTAATTGACATCATTTGAGTAAATTGGAGGTGTACCTGTGGATGTATTTCAAGGCCTACCTTCAAACTCAGTGCCTCTTTGCTTGACATCATGGGAAAATCAAAAGAAGTCAGCCAAGACCTCAGAATTTTTTTTATCTTCTACTCTGAGCCAGGAGAGACTGACATGCATGTCAAAACATATCGATACAATAGTAGTTAAGATTGGGAGAAGTCTGCCCATAATAAAGCGCTGCTCTGCTTTCTTAACAGCACTATCAACTTCCGGTAGAGTGCAGGTATACAAGATGGTGTATTGAATACACAGCGGTACAAATCACCTCAAGATACAAACAATATTCAATATCAGTAAGTTAGACTAAATATTAACATTTCATATATTCGTGGGTAATAACATTCAATCTGGATAATAACACAAAACAAATTATAAGGCTAGAGAAATATATCGACTAATATTACAACAACACGCAACACCCAAACATGATGGAAGATAAACGAGGACAATCAATCTCCGAGAGAAAACGCGACTCCTCGACTGATACAGTTGATTTATGGTTTTCACCACTGGGACTGGTAAGTGCGGAAAGTGACCTGTTGATAAATGACAAACTGGGCATACTAGAGTTGGTCAGTAATGATGTAAAAGAGTTGAAGGCGAGTCTTGAAATTTGTGACGGAAAAGCTGCGATAATGGAGAGCGATACAAAAAAAACTAAAAGGGACCGGCACTAAGATGGAAACGGACGTTAAGGAACTTAAAAAGGAGAACAACTTTCTGAGAGAAGCCTTACTAGACATACAGACTAGATCGATGAGAGAAAATCTAGTACTTACAGGTATCCTGGAAAAGGAGGGAGAGATTACAGATAAGATAGTGAAGGACTTATTTCTTACAGCGCTTCAAATTCCACTCGAGGCTGTCGACAAAATACAACTTGAACGT
The DNA here is from genome assembly GCF_020615455.1 of Coregonus clupeaformis. Taxonomy (NCBI): domain Eukaryota; kingdom Metazoa; phylum Chordata; class Actinopteri; order Salmoniformes; family Salmonidae; genus Coregonus; species Coregonus clupeaformis. The sequence continues at coordinate 158,890 of NW_025534301.1, forward strand.
GTACACCGTGTCGGACAAAGCGGACAGAGATATGATCGTCCAATCGTTGCCAAATTTTCTTTTTTTAAGGATAAAGTAATGGTTAAAAGCCTAGGTAAAAGACTTGCTGGCACGAAAATAGGCATTAATGATCAGTTCCCGAGGGAGATTGGGTACAGAACTCTGCGCCGTTCTGCAATCTTCAAGGAAAATAGATTAAAAGGGAAGCGTGTTGCTCTTGTTGTCAATAAACCAAATGTTCCGCGACACAAAGACTACTCCATGGCTATTCTGAAAGTTCTAATAGAGGAGTCGAATAATGGAACACCCAATACTAGCCATGGTAGGGATTGGAATGGAACACCCAATACTGGCAATGGTAGGGATTGGAATGGAACACCCAATACTAGCCATGGTAGGGATTGGAATGGAACACCCAATACTAGCCATGGTAGGGATTGGAATGGAACACCCAATACTAGCCATGGTAGGGATTGGAATGGAACACCCAATACTAGCCATGGTAGGGATTGGAATGGAACACCCAATACTAGCCATGGTAGGGATTGAATGGAACACCCAATACTAGCCATGGTAGGGATTGGAATGGAACACCCAATACTAGCCATGGTAGGGATTGAATGGAACACCCAATACTAGCCATGGTAGGGATTGGAATGGAACACCCAATACTAGCCATGGTAGGGATTGAATGGAACACCCAATACTAGCCATGGTAGGGATTGGAATGGAACACCCAATACTAGCCATGGTAGGGATTGGAATGGAACACCCAATACTAGCCATGTAGGGATTGGAAGGAACACCCAATACTAGCCATGGTAGGGATTGAATGGAACACCCAATACTAGCCATGGTAGGGATTGGAATGGAACACCCAATACTAGCCATGGTAGGGATTGAATGGAACACCAATACTAGCCATGGTAGGGATTGGAATGGAACAACCAATACTAGCCAGGTAGGGATTGGAATGGAACACCCAATACTAACCATGGTAGGGATTGGAATGGAACACCCAATACTAGCCATGGTAGGGATTGGACTGGAACAACCAATACTAGCCATGGTAGGGATTGGAATGGAACACCCAATACTAAACATGGTAGGGATTGGAATGGAACACCCAATACTAGCCATGGTAGGGATTGGAATGGAACACCCAATACTAGCCATGGTAGGGATTGAATGGAACACCCAATACTAGCCATGGTAGGGATTGGAATGGAACACCCAATACTAGCCATGGTAGGGATTGGAATGGAACACCCAATACTAGCCATGGTAGGGATTGGAATGGAACACCCAATACTAGCCATGGTAGGGATTGGAATGGAACACCCAATACTAGCCATGGTAGGGATTGGAATGGAACACCCAATACTAGCCATGGTAGGGATTGAATGGAACACCCAATACTAGCCATGGTAGGGATTGGAATGGAACACCCAATACTAGCCATGGTAGGGATTGGAATGGAACACCCAATACTAGCCATGGTAGGGATTGGAATGGAACACCCAATACTAGCCATGGTAGGGATTGGAATGGAACACCCAATACTAGCCATGGTAGGGATTGGAATGGAACACCCAATACTAGCCATGGTAGGGATTGGAATGGAACACCCAATACTAGCCATGGTAGGGATTGGAATGGAACACCCAATACTAGCCATGGTAGGGATTGTAATAATAAAGAACATTTATAGTAGGTATAGTATTTTATAAAGGGATAAGACGGTATTACAAGAAAAGAAAACAAGCAAAATAATACATCTTCAAATACAACTAAATTAGAACACAAGTACTCAATCAACATAGTGGAGATAAAAACATAGCAAACAGAAGACATAGAAGGCACAGTATGTGTGGATGTATTGTGATGGAAGATGTCGTGTGCGTTTTTGTGTTTTAATAAGTGTGGCGTTAAGTGAGTGAGAAAGGAAATGGTTGCATATCCCAGAACCAACGTGTGTCTGTGAGCAGGGGTTGTGAGAGAGAGCTTTCAATTTTGTGCAGATGAGGGATATACATTTGAAAATATAGTATACATCTAATATATATTTTTATTGTCCTAACATGATGGAACGATCCCCAACCCTATATCCTAGACACCCACCTGAGCGACCCATACACCAAAGAGACGTCCCCATCTGTTTTATGGACCTGCTGTGAGTTGCCTATATGCAGCCAAAACAGAAAGATAAATGCGGTCAGAGACCTACTAGAGCAGCACCGCCCCCTCAAGATTCTGAGCCTGCCTGGCAGGGTTGGTCCTACAAAGCCAGAGCCCCCTGACGGGAGAGCATAATATACAAGGACATTCTCAAAGCTGCTAATGAGAACCTTGACGACCTTGTACCTAGCCGGTAGGGATTCCGGTGGGGTACCCCCACCCAGGTAGTGGCAGTGCTGGCAACACTGGCTGCAGTAACCCATGGGGAGGGGGTCACACTCGGACAATCAGAGAGGGGGCTTATCATTGTGGCCCAGCTGGCACAAAATAATCAAAGGTCTGACTGCACGGAGATGCTTGGGAAAAATGGTTACAACGGGGGACCAGAGTGTTTGTGTCTCAGGTGAAGAGGGTGGATCTGATCTCCATCACCTAGGACTTGACATAGATTAAATAGATTAATCAAATCTCACATTGTTGTCAATTTGTGCTCAATCTTGCATGCTTTCTCAAACAGCTGTAACTGTATATGCATTTGTAAATCAGGTCCTTTCTTGAGTTGGGCTCTGGGATGTAACAACCGTTGAGCATCTGATCTTATGGTTGATTGTGGAGGAAAGGGGTTGAGTGTGTTAGAGTGTGTGTGTGTGTGTGTGTGTGTTTATCCCACATCTGTTGCAAGGGGGTAAGGATGTTAGGGAGAATATAGGATGAACCACAATAATTGTTTGCTAAAATAATAATTGCTTGTCAAAAATGTAATGTAATACAATGGCAATCCGGGTTATAGGTTAAAATCCTACGCATGAACTGCCGACATTATTACGCATATTAATTGATAAAGATGGAAAATAAGATATGCAAGATATTTGAATAGATATATATTTTTAAATAGCTATATTTACAGCTGTGGGAAAAATGAAGAGACCACTGCAAATGTTTCTTAAATCAGCATCTCTACATGTATGACAGCCATTCCATTCCAGTGTCTGTTGAATTCCAACACAGGCACACCTCATTTTACTGAATTAGGTACTGATTAGGTGATCACATGAACCAAATCTTATTTAACGAGGGAAAGTATAAAAACCACTGCTGTGGTCATCACTATCCTCTTGCAATAGGACCAGCTGGATGGCAAAAACAGTGCTAATAGTACCTCAAAAGTAATATTAATCAAAAAATAACTATTGACCATGCCAAAAGAGTTGAAAAGGAAAGTTTTGAGTGAGGAAAATAAGGGTTCAATTCTGGCTTTACTGGCAGAGGGAAACAGTGAGCGTCAGGTTGCTTCCATCCTTAAAATGTAAAAGACGGCGGTTCATAAGAACAAGGTCAAGCAGCAGACATTGGGGACAACAAAGCTACAGACCGGCAGAGGGCGAAAACGACACTCTACTGACCGGGATGACCGCCAACTCATTCGAATGTCACTCAACAACCGTAGGATGACATCAAGTGACCTACAAAAAGAATGGCAAACGGCAGCTGGGGTGAAGTGCATGGCGAGGACGGTTCGAAACAGGCTCCTAGGGGCAGGGCTGAAGTCGTGCAAAGCTAGAAAAAAAGCCCTTCATCAATGAGAAGCAAAGAAGAGCCAGGCTGAGGTTTGCAAAAGACCATAAGGATTGGACCGTAGAGGACTGGAGTAAGGTCATCTTCTCTGATGAGTCCAATTTTCAGCTTTGCCCAACATCTGGTTGTCTAATGGTTAGACGGAGACCTGAAGAGGCCTACAAGCCACAGTGTCTCGCACCCACTGTGAAATTTGGTGGAGGATCGGTGATGATCTGGGGGTGCTTCAGCAAGGCTGGAATCGGGCAGATTTGTCTTTGAGAAGGACGCATGTATCAAGCCACGTACAAGGTTGTCCTGGAAGAAAACTTGCTTCCTTTTGCACTGACATTGTTCCCAAACTCTGAGGATTGGTTTTTCCAGCAGGACAATGTGCCATGCCACACAGCCAGGTCAATCAAGGTGTGGATGGAGGACCACCAGATCAAAACCCTGTCATGGCCAGCCCAATATCCAGACCTGAACCCCATTGAAAACTTCTGGAATGTGATCAAGAGGAAGATGGATGGTCACAAGCCATCAAACAAAGCCGAGCTGCTTGAATTTTTGCGCCAGGAGTGGCATAAAGTCACCCAACATCAATGTGAAAGACTGGTGGAGAGCATGCCAAGACGCATGAAAGCTGTGATTGAAAATCTGGGTTATTCCACCAAATATAGATTTCTGAACTCTTCCTAAGTTAAAACATTACTATTGTGTTGTTTAAAAATGAACATGAACTGATTTTCTTTGCATTATTCGAGGTCTGACAACACTGCATATTTTTTGTTATTTTGTTATTTTTACCAGTTGTCATTTTCTGCAAATAAATGCTCTAAATGACAATATTTTTATTTGGAATTTGGGAGAAATGTTGTCAGTAGTTTGTTGGACCTGCAGCCACTCCGTTCATTATTATATCGGACCTGCAGCCACTCCGTTCATCATTATATCGGACCTGCAGCCACTCCGTTCATTATTATATCGGACCTGCAGCCACTCCGTTCATCATTATATCGGACCTGCAGCCACTCCGTTCATTATTATATCGGACCTGCAGCCACTCCGTTCATTATTTTATGACCAAATAGTTAATAAGTGTATTTGATGTTCATGATCAGCGGATGCCTATAGTCTCCTGGCCAAAGGTCAAAGTTCCCTGATGATAAATTAGATTCTTAACTCTATTTATATTAGGGGACTTTTGTTACTAACATTAAATTTTTTTCTAGTGGAAGAACTTTGGTCTCGCATTGTTGTTTTGCATTTTGCAAGTCATAGCATTTGCCTGGTGAGTTAGCTTTTGTTCCTATTGTAATATGTGTTCAAATCTATGCAGTCTATGTATAATAAGTTTCAGGCTTTGATGGATGTGGAATGTGTTTAATTGAACAATCTGTCTTCTCTTCTCTGCAGGTATGGCTTGTCATACATCCCTTTTATCAGGTTTGTTGTCTCATCATTTATGAAGATAATTTTCTGTTTTTAAAAAGACTACAGTTTTGGGTCTATGTTGGAATTTATCAGAACAACTGAACAGATAATACGTATTTTGACATTATACTGTACAGTTTACCTGGTTGTTCTCTTGTTGTTTTTACCCCAGAGATGCCATCCTGAAGATAATTACTATGTGTGTGAAGTGAAGACCACAGGGTGGCCTGTCAGCTTGAAGGAACGACTGTGCCTCAGTTACAAAGGATAACTTTCTGTTCTGAGCTCCATGCATATAGTTCTGGAACTGAAAGGTGTATTGTCCAAACCTTGGACACAGCAGTGCTGCTCCAGCGGGGGCAACCAACTCCTTACAGTAAAATTGCACTACCTCTCTATCCCCTTTTCCATTTAAATGACCTTTTAATGGTGTTTTTTAATTTTTATTGATTTGTTACAGTGTTGTATTTCCACTATTAGGGAAGTATAGTGCTTTGGGTTTATTTAGATGTTTTCACATAATTTCTAGTGGAAACATTTGTCTTACTTTTTTACAATGTATTTCTATGTACTATTGTGGGGAAAATTGTTGGTGATGAAGTAAGAACATGTAATTATTCGATACAATAGTTGAAAGTTGTTTTTCATAAGGTCTCTGAATATGCTGTGAATAATGTATTCTAAATAAAGGTTTATAAATGAAGGACTTTATTCAGAAACCTTGATGTTTTTATTTATTTGTAGTATCTCCAGAGGTGGGTTCCTTTAGCATAATGCTTCCCCAGATCCAGCCAACATAAGGAGAGCCTCCAAGGAAAGGAATTAAAGTTCACCACCGATGGAATCCAGCCTGCGAAGAATCAACACCAGAGATGGAAGAGGAAGCGAGACATCCCACTCCCTAATTTTTCTGTTTCAATAGACGGGTTAGCTGAGAACATCACGAAAACGATGTGCACACTTCAATGAGCCAGAAGGTTGTGTGTTGTTGTGATTCTGGACGGCCAGATGACAACAGTGATAAGAAACTGTCATGTGGGGAATCATAAGTGGCTATTTTCAATTGTTCTTGATACTATGTCTTGTTTTGAGTGTCACTGCTAATATGAGGCTGGTCCTCACTACATATTCGTCGCCAAACCCACTGGCTCCAGGTCATCTATAAATCACTGCTAGGCAAATCCCCGTCTTATGTTAGCTCATTGGTCACCATAGCAACACCCACCCGTAGTCTGCGCTCCAGCAGGTATATCTCACTGGTCATCCCCAAAGCCAACACCTCCTTTGGCCGCCATTCCTTCCAGTTCTCTGCTGCCAATGACTGGAACGAACTGCAAAAATCTCTGGAGCTGGAGACTCTTATCTCCCTCACTAACTTTAAGCATCAGTTGTCAGAGCAGCTTACCGATCACTGCACCTGTACACAGCCCATCTGTAATTAGCCCGCCCAACTACCTCATCCCCATATTGTTATTTGTTTTGCTCTTTTGCACCCCAGTATCTCTATTTGCACATAATCTCTTGCACATCTATCATTCCAGTGTTAATACTAATTGTAATTATTTTGCACTATAGCCTATTTATTGTTTTATGTTTTGTTTACCCCATATGTAACTCTGTTTTGTTGTTTTTATCGCACTGCTTTGCTTTATCTTGGCCAGGTAGCTGTTGTAAATGAGAACTTGTTCTCAACTGGCTTACCTGGTTAAATAAAGGTTAAATAAAATAAAAAATAAAATAATATGGCAAGAATTTGCTAGCTAGCTAACCAACAACCGCAACGATGTATTTGAAGGACAAGTGCTCATTGTGCAAATTTATGTTTTCAATAAACATTGGAGACAAAATATAGTTTTCATGTCAACAGTCTAAGCCAACCCCGTCGGTTTTGCCCCATAGTTGCGCATGCGTCGGTTTTGTTGCTAAACAACCATCTACGGAAGTCAATGACCGTGTTAGAGGGCATCAAAATGACCGCTGGTGACTGCCGACTGACAGATCTACAAATCACCTTGCATCATAAATAACCACTCATTATTATTTGTAGATCAGTTTACCCATGATACTTTGCGGTTTTGATCCTCTCGCACACGTCCAATGAACAAAGCAGTCTACTATCGCATAGAATAGTGAGAAGGAGGATCTCCTTTGTGTCCAAAAGTAATTTAGTCATTCATTGTCTTCATGGCGCTTTGTAGAGTTGCTACTCTCTCACATTTTGTCGTGTCAATTAACTTGTTCCTGGATTCCTCATGACATTAGTAAATCTGATTTAACCAACAAATACGATATTCAGTATAAAAAAGGTTAAGGGTACAAGACTCTACATCACAGGAGGCTGCTGAGGGGAGGATGGCTCATAATAATGAGAGGAACGGCGCTAATGGAATGGCGTCAAACACAAGAAAACCCTGTGAATGTTCCCATTCCACCCATTCCGCTCCAGCCATTACCACAAGCCCATCCTCCCCAACCATTCCACTGACTCCACTCCAGCCATTACCACGAGCCCGTCCTCCCCATTCCACCCATTCCGCTCCAGCCATTACCACGAGCCCATCCTCCCCAACCATTCCACCCATTCCGCTCCAGCCATTACCACAAGCCCATCCTCCCCAATTAAGGTGCCACCAACCTCCTGTGGTCTACACATCTGGCTGTGTTGGCAAAATCACTACATATCCCATGGAGCCAAGCGGCGAGGCTGCCCATTGTCACAGTTCCAACACCAGTCAGAAACGTGCATGACGCCGGTGGATCTTGGATCCGCATTAAGTAGCAGTGATATCCTTTTTCCACCGTCGCCTTAGACACACATAACATGCACACACATGCATACTGACACCACACACACACTTTCACACTCACCACATACGCTGCTGCTACTGTCTATTATCTATCCTGTTGTCTAGTCACTTTACCCCTACCTACAGTATACTGCTGCTACTGTCTATTATCTATCCTGTTGTCTAGTCACTTTACCCCTACCTACAGTATACTGCTGCTACTGTCTATTATCTATCCTGTTGTCTAGTCCCTTTACCCCTACCACAGTATACTGCTGCTACTGTCTATTATCTATCCTGTTGTCTAGTCACTTTACCCCTACCTACAGTATACTGCTGCTACTGTCTATTATCTATCCTGTTGTCTAGTCACTTTACCCCTACCTACAGTATACTGCTGCTACTGTCTATTATCTATCCTGTTGCCTAGTCACTTTACCCCTACCTACAGTATACTGCTGCTACTGTCTATTATCTATCCTGTTGTCTAGTCCCTTTACCCCTACCTACAGTATACTGCTGCTACTGTCTATTATCTATCCTGTTGTCTAGTCACTTTACCCCTACCTACAGTATACTGCTGCTACTGTCTATTATCTATCCTGTTGTCTAGTCCCTTTACCCCTACCTACAGTATACTGCTGCTACTGTCTATTATCTATCCTGTTGTCTAGTCCCTTTACCCCTACCTACAGTATACTGCTGCTACTGTCTATTATCTATCCTGTTGCCTAGTCACTTTACCCCTACCTACAGTATACTGCTGCTACTGTCTATTATCTATCCTGTTGCCTAGTCACTTTACCCCTACCTACAGTATACTGCTGCTACTGTCTATTATCTATCCTGTTGCCTAGTCACTTTACCCCTACCTACAGTATACTGCTGCTACTGTCTATTATCTATCCTGTTGACTAGTCCCTTTACCCCTACCTACAGTATACTGCTGCTACTGTCTATTATCTATCCTGTTGTCTAGTCACTTTACCCCTACCTACAGTATACTGCTGCTACTGTCTATTATCTATCCTGTTGCCTAGTCACTTTACCCCTACCTACAGTATACTGCTGCTACTGTCTATTATCTATCCTGTTGTCTAGTCCCTTTACCCCTACCTACAGTATACTACTGCTACTGTCTATTATCTATCCTGTTGTCTAGTCACTTTACCCCTACCTACAATATACTGCTGCTACTGTCTATTATCTATCCTGTTGTCTAGTCCCTTTACCCCTACCTACAGTATACTGCTGCTACTGTCTATTATCTATCCTGTTGTCTAGTCACTTTACCCCTACCTACAGTATACTGCTGCTACTGTCTATTATCTATCCTGTTGTCTAGTCCCTTTACCCCTACCTACAGTATACTGCTGCTACTGTCTATTATCTATCCTGTTGTCTGGTCACTTTACCCCTACCTACAGTATACTGCTGCTACTGTCTATTATCTATCTTGTTGTCTAGTCCCTTTACCCCTACCTACAGTATACTGCTGCTACTGTCTATTATCTATCCTGTTGTCTAGTCACTTTACCCCTACCTACAGTATACTGCTGCTACTGTCTATTATCTATCCTGTTGTCTAGTCACTTTACCCCTACCTACAGTATACTGCTGCTACTGTCTATTATCTATCCTGTTGCCTAGTCACTTTACCCCTACCTACAGTATACTGCTGCTACTGTCTATTATCTATCCTGTTGTCTAGTCCCTTTACCCCTACCTACAGTATACTGCTGCTACTGTCTATTATCTATCCTGTTGTCTAGTCACTTTACCCCTACCTACAGTATACTGCTGCTACTGTCTATTATCTATCCTGTTGTCTAGTCCCTTTACCCCTACCTACAGTATACTGCTGTTACTGTCTATTATCTATCCTGTTGCCTAGCCCTTTACCCTACCTACAGTATACTGCTGTTACTGTCTATTATCTATCCTGTTGTCTAGTCACTTTACCCCTACCTACAGTATACTGCTGCTACTGTCTATTATCTATCCTGTTGCCTAGTCCCTTTACCCCTACCTACAGTATACTGCTGCTACTGTCTATTATCTATCCTGTTGTCTAGTCACTTTACCCCTACCTACAGTATACTGCTGCTACTGTCTATTATCTATCCTGTTGCCTAGTGACTTTACCCCGTACCTACAGTATATGCTGCTACTGTCTATTATCTATCCTGTTGCCTAGTCACTTTACCACTACCTACAGTATACTGCTGCTACTGTCTATTATCTATCCTGTTGACTAGTCCCTTTACCCCCTACCTACAGTATACTGCTGCTACTGTCTATTATCTATCCTGTTGTCTAGTCACTTTACTCCTACCTACAGTATACTGCTGCTACTGTCTATTATCTATCCTGTTGTCCTAGTCACTTTACCCCTACCTAGAGTATACTGCTGCTACTGTCTATTATCTATCCTGTTGCCTAGTCACTTTACCCCCTACCTACAGTATACTGCTGCTACTGTCTATTATCTATCCTGTTGTCTAGTCACTTTACCCCCTACCTACAGTATACTGCTGCTACTGTCTATTATCTATCCTGTTGTCTAGTCACTTTACCCCTACCTACAGTATACTGCTGCTACTGTCTATTATCTATCCTGTTGTCTAGTCACTTTACTTCCTACCTACAGTATACTGCTGCTACTGTCTATTATCTATCCTGTTGCCTAGTCACTTTACCACTACCTACAGTATACTGCTGCTACTGTCTATTATCTATCCTGTTGTCTAGTCCCTTTACCCTACCTACAGTATACTGCTGCTACTGTCTATTATCTATCCTGTTGTCTAGTCACTTTACCCCTACCTACAGTATACTGCTGCTACTGTCTATTATCTATCCTGTTGTCTGGTCACTTTCCCTACCTACAGTATACTGCTGCTACTGTCTATTATCTATCTTGTTGTCTAGTCCCTTTACCCCTACCTACAGTATACTGCTGCTACTGTCTATTATCTATCCTGTTGTCTAGTCACTTTACCTACCTACAGTATACTGCTGCTACTGTCTATTATCTATCCTGTTGTCTAGTCACTTTACCCCTACCTACAGTATACTGCTGCTACTGTCTATTATCTATCCTGTTGCCTAGTCACTTTACCCCTACCTACAGTATACTGCTGCTACTGTCTATTATCTATCCTGTTGTCTAGTCCCTTTACCCCTACCTACAGTATACTGCTGCTACTGTCTATTATCTATCCTGTTGTCTAGTCACTTTACCCCTACCTACAGTATACTGCTGCTACTGTCTATTATCTATCCTGTTGTCTAGTCCCTTTACTCCCTACCTACAGTATACTGCTGTTACTGTCTATTATCTATCCTGTTGCCTAGTCCCTTTACTCCCTACCTACAGTATACTGCTGTTACTGTCTATTATCTATCCTGTTGTCTAGTCACTTTACCCTACCTACAGTATACTGCTGCTACTGTCTATTATCTATCCTGTTGCCTAGTCCTTTACCCCTACCTACAGTATACTGCTGCTACTGTCTATTATCTATCCTGTTGTCTAGTCACTTTACCCCTACCTACAGTATACTGCTGCTACTGTCTATTATCTATCCTGTTGCCTAGTGACTTTACCCCTACCTACAGTATACTGCTGCTACTGTCTATTATCTATCCTGTTGCCTAGTCACTTTACCACTACCTACAGTATACTGCTGCTACTGTCTATTATCTATCCTGTTGACTAGTCCCTTTACCCCTACCTACAGTATACTGCTGCTACTGTCTATTATCTATCCTGTTGTCTAGTCACTTTACCCCTACCTACAGTATACTGCTGCTACTGTCTATTATCTATCCTGTTGTCTAGTCACTTTACCCCCTACCTAGAGTATACTGCTGCTACTGTCTATTATCTATCCTGTTGCCTAGTCACTTTACCCCCACCTACAGTATACTGCTGCTACTGTCTATTATCTATCCTGTTGTCTAGTCACTTTACCCCTACCTACAGTATACTGCTGCTACTGTCTATTATCTATCCTGTTGTCTAGTCACTTTACCCCTACCTACAGTATACTGCTGCTACTGTCTATTATCTATCCTGTTGTCTAGTCCCTTTACCCCTACCTACAGTATACTGCTGCTACTGTCTATTATCTATCCTGTTGCCTAGTCACTTTACCACTACCTACAGTATACTGCTGCTACTGTCTATTATCTATCCTGTTGTCTAGTCCCTTTACCCCTACCTACAGTATACTGCTGCTACTGTCTATTATCTATCCTGTTGTCTAGTCACTTTACCCCTACCTACAGTATACTGCTGCTACTGTCTATTATCTATCCTGTTGCCTAGTCACTTTACCCCTACCTACAGTATACTGCTGCTACTGTCTATTATCTATCCTGTTGTCTAGTCACTTTTACCTACCTACAGTATACTGCTGCTACTGTCTATTATCTATCCTGTTGTCTAGTCACTTTACCCCTCCACCTACAGTATACTGCTGCTACTGTCTATTATCTATCCTGTTGTCTAGTCACTTTACCCCTACCTACAGTATACTGCTCTACTGTCTATTATCTATCCTGTTGGCTAGTCCCTTTACCCCTACCTACAGTATACTGCTGCTACTGTCTATTATCTATCCTGTTGCCTAGTCACTTTACTCCCTACCTACAGTATACTGCTGCTACTGTCTATTATCTATCCTGTTGCCTAGTCACTTTACACCCTACCTACAGTATACTGCTGCTACTGTCTATTATCTATCCTGTTGCCTAGTCACTTTACCCCCTACCTACAGTATACTGCTGCTACTGTCTATTATCTATCCTGTTGCCTAGTCACTTTACCCCTACCTACAGTATACTGCTGCTACTGTCTATTATCTATCCTGTTGTCTAGTCCCTTTACCCCCTACCTACAGTATACTGCTGCTACTGTCTATTATCTATCCTGTTGTCTAGTCCCTTTACCCACCTACAGTATACTGCTGCTACTGTCTATTATCTATCCTGTTGTCTAGTCACTTTACCCCTACCTACAGTATACTGCTGCTACTGTCTATTATCTATCCTGTTGTCTAGTCACTTTACTCCCTACCTACAGTATACTGCTGCTACTGTCTATTATCTATCCTGTTGTCTAGTCCCTTTACCCCTACCTACAGTATACTGCTGCTACTGTCTATTATCTATCCTGTTGCCTAGTCACTTTACCCCCTACCTACAGTATACTGCTGCAACTGTCTATTATCTATCCTGTTGCCTAGTCACTTTACCCCCTACCCACAGTATACTGCTGCTACTGTATATTATCTATCCTGTTGTCTAGTCCCTTTACCCCTACCTACAGTATACTGCTGCTACTGTCTATTATCTATCCTGTTGTCTAGTCCCTTTACCCCTACCTACAGTATACTGATGCTACTGTCTATTATCTATCCTGTTGCCTAGTCACTTTACCCCTACCTACAGTATACTGCTGCTACTGTCTATTATCTATCCTGTTGTCTAGTCACTTTACCCCTACCTACAGTATACTGCTGCTACTGTCTATTATCTATCCTGTTGTCTAGTCACTTTACCCCTACCTACAGTATACTGCTGCTACTGTCTATTATCTATCCTGTTGTCTAGTCACTTTACCCCTACCTACAGTATACTGCTGCTACTGTCTATTATCTATCCTGTTGTCTTGTCACTTTACCCCTACCTACAGTATACTGCTGCTACTGTCTATTATCTATCCTGTTGTCTAGTCACTTTACCCCTACCTACAGTATACTGCTGCTACTGTCTATTAAGTCGCTCTGGATAAGAGCGTCTGCTAAATGACTAAAATGTAAATGTAAATATTATCTATATCGTTGTCTAGTCACTTTACCCCTACCTACAGTATACTGCTGCTACTGTCTATTATCTATCCTGTTGTCTAGTCACTTTACCCCTACCTACAGTATACTGCTGCTACTGTCTATTATCTATCCTGTTGTCTAGTCACTTTACCCCTACCTACAGTATACTGCTGCTACTGTCTATTATCTATCCTGTTGTCTAGTCCCTTTACCCCTACCTACAGTATACTGCTGCTACTGTCTATTATCTATCCTGTTGTCTAGTCCCTTTACCCCTACCTACAGTATACTGCTGCTACTGTCTATTATCTATCCTGTTGTCTAGTCACTTTACCCCTACCTACTGTATACGGACATAGCTACCTCATACTTGCAGTATTTATGAAGTTTGGCAATGAAAACTAGCATAGTTCAGCTAGCCAGCTAGTTTAGCCAGGGAAAACCGGGGAAAACGAGCTCGGCCCTAGGCTAATTCAGGATACAGATTGTAGTTTTTAGGCCCTGATATCAGGTGGCAGCGAAAACTTTGATTAAACAATTCAGAGACTGTAACTGTCAATAGTAAAACAAAGATTAAAATGATGTTTGAGTGAACCCTGAATCCAGAAAATGCTTCCGAACAAGGTAGACTCCTCACCACTGGAGAGTACCAGTCTCTTTATCTAACATTCCACCTAACCTGAGTACCAGTCTCTTTAGCTAACATTCCACCAGGCCTGAGTACCAGTCTCTTTAGCTAACATTCCACCAGGCCTGAGTACCAGTCTCTTTAGCTAACATTCCACCAGGCCTGAGTACCAGTCTCTTTAGCTAACATTCCACCAGGCCTGAGTACCAGTCTCTTTAGCTAACATTCCACCTAGCCTGAGTACCAGTCTCTTTAGCTAACATTCCACCAGGCCTGAGTACCAGTCTCTTTAGCTAACATTCCACCAGGCCTGAGTACCAGTCTCTTTAGCTAACATTCCACCTAACCTGAGTACCAGTCTCTTTAGCTAACATTCCACCTAGCCTGAGTACCAGTCTCTTTAGCTAACATTCCACCAGGCCTGAGTACCAGTCTCTTTAGCTAACATTCCACCTAGCCTGAGTACCAGTCTCTTTAGCTAACATTCCACCAGGCCTGAGTACCAGTCTCTTTAGCTAACATTCCACCTAGCCTGAGTACCAGTCTCTTTAGCTAACATTCCACCTAGCCTGAGTACCAGTCTCTTTAGCTAACATTTCACCAGGCCTGAGTACCAGTCTCTTTAGCTAACATTCCACCTAGCCTGAGTACCAGTCTCTTTAGCTAACATTCCACCAGGCCTGAGTACCAGTCTCTTTAGCTAACATTCCACCAGGCCTGAGTACCAGTCTCTTTATCTAACATTCCACCTAACCTGAGTACCAGTCTCTTTAGCTAACATTCCACCTTACCTGAGTACCAGTCTCTTTAGCTAACAATCCACCTAGCCTGAGTACCAGTCTCTTTAGCTAACATTTCACCAGGCCTGAGTACCAGTCTCTTTAGCTAACATTCCACCTAGCCTGAGTACCAGTCTCTTTAGCTAACATTCCACCAGGCCTGAGTACCAGTCTCTTTAGCTAACATTCCACCTAGCCTGAGTACCAGTCTCTTTATCTAACATTCCACCTAGCCTGAGTACCAGTCTCTTTAGCTAACATTCCAACTAGCCTGAGTACCAGTCTCTTTAGCTAACATTCCACCAGGCCTGAGTACCAGTCTCTTTAGCTAACATTCCATCAGGCCTGAGTACCAGTCTCTTTAGCTAACATTCCACCTAACCTGAGTACCAGTCTCTTTATCTGACATTCCACCAGGCCTGAGTACCAGTCTCTTTAGCTAACATTCCACCTGGCCTGAGTACCAGTCTCTTTAGCTAACATTCCACCAGGCCTGAGTACCAGTCTCTGTAGCTAACATTCCACCAGGCCTGAGTACCAGTCTCTTTAGCTAACATTCCACCAGGCCTGAGTACCAGTCTCTTTAGCTAACATTCCACCTAGCCTAAGTACCAGTCTCTGTAGCTAACATTCCACCAGGCCTGAGTACCAGTCTCTGTAGCTAACATTCCACCTAGCCTGAGTACCAGTCTCTTTAGCTAACATTCCACCTAGCCTGAGTACCAGTCTCTTTAGCTAACATTCCACCAGGCCTGAGTACCAGTCTATTTAGCTAACATTCCACCTAACCTGAGTACCAGTCTCTTTAGCTAACATTCCACCTAGCCTGAGTACCAGTCTCTTTAGCAAACATTCCACCTAGCCTGAGTACCAGTCTCTTTAGCTAACATTCCACCAGGCCTGAGTACCAGTCTCTTTAGCTAACATCCCACCTAACCTGAGTACCAGTCTCTTTAGCTAACATTCCACCTAGCCTGAGTACCAGTCTCTTTAGCTAACATTCCACCAGGCCTGAGTACCAGTCTCTTTTGCTAACATTCCACCTAGCCTGAGTACCAGTCTCTTTAGCTAACATTCCACCAGGCCTGAGTACCAGTCTCTTTAGCTAACATTCCACCAGGCCTGAGTACCAGTCTCTTTAGCTAACATTCCACCTAACCTGAGTACCAGTCTCTTTATCTAACATTCCACCTAGCCTGAGTACCAGTCTCTTTAGCTAACATTTCACCAGGCCTGAGTAACAGTCTCTTTAGCTAACATTCCACCAGGCCTGAGTACCAGTCTCTTTAGCTACCATTCCAACTAGCCTGAGTACCAGTCTCTTTAGCTAACATTCCACCAGGCCTGAGTACCAGTCTCTTTAGCTAACATTCCACCTAGCCTGAGCACCAGTCTCTTTATCTAACATTCCACCAGGCCTGAGTACCAGTCTCTTTAGCTAACATTCCACCTAGCCTGAGTACCAGTCTCTTTAGCTAACATTCCACCTAGCCTGAGTTCCAGTCTCTTTAGCTAACATTCCACCAGGCCTGAGTACCAGTCTCTTTAGCTAACATTCCACCAGGCCTGAGTACCAGTCTCTTTAGCTAACATTCCACCTACCCTGAGTACCAGTCTCTTTATCTTACATTCCACCAGGCCTGAGTACCAGTCTCTTTAGCTAACATTCCACCTGGCCTGAGTACCAGTCTCTTTAGCTAACATTCCACCAGGCCTGAGTACCAGTCTCTGTAGCTAACATTCCACCAGGCCTGAGTACCAGTCTCTTTAGCTAACATTCCACCAGGCCTGAGTACCAGTCTCTTTAGCTAACATTCCACCTAGCCTGAGTACCAGTCTCTGTAGCTAACATTCCACCAGGCCTGAGTACCAGTCTCTGTAGCTAACATTCCACCTAGCCTGAGTACCAGTCTCTTTAGCTAACATTCCACCTAGCCTGAGTACCAGTCTCTTTAGCTAACATTCCACCAGGCCTGAGTACCAGTCTCTTTAGCTAACATTCCACCTAACCTGAGTACCAGTCTCTTTAGCTAACATTCCACCTAGCCTGAGTACCAGTCTCTTTAGCAAACATTCCACCTAGCCTGAGTACCAGTCTCTTTAGCTAACATTCCACCTAGCCTGAGTACCAGTCTCTTTAGCTAACGTTCCACCTAGCCTGAGTACCAGTCTCTTTAGCTAACATTCCACCTAGCCTGAGTACCAGTCTATTTAGCTAACATTCCACCTAGCCTGAGTACCAGTCTCTTTAGCTCACATTCCACCTGGCCTGAGTACCAGTCTCTTTAGCTAACTTTCCACCAGGCCTGAATTCCAGTCTCTGTAGCTAACATTCCACCAGGCCTGAGTACCAGTCTCTTTAGCTAACATTCCACCAGGCCTGAGTACCAGTCTCTTTAGCTAACATTCCACCAGGCCTGAGTACCAGTCTCTTTTGCTAACATTCCACCTAGCCTGAGTACCAGTCTCTTTAGCTAACATTCCACCAGGCCTGAGTACCAGTCTCTTTAGCTAACATTCCACCTAGCCTGAGTACCAGTCTCTTTAGCTAACATTCCACCAGGCCTGAGTACCAGTCTCTTTAGCTAACATTCCACCAGGCCTGAGTACCAGTCTCTTTTGCTAATATTCCACCTGGCCTGAGTACCAGTCTCTTTATCTAACATTCCACCTAGCCTGAGTACCAGTCTCTTTTGCTAACATTCCACCTAGCCTGAGTATCAGTCTCTTTAGCTAACATTCCACCTAGCCTGAGTACCAGTCTCTTTAGCTAACATTTCACCAGGCCTGAGTACCAGTCTCTTTAGCTAACATTCCACCTAGCCTGAGTACCAGTCCCTTTAGCTAACATTCCACCAGGCCTGAGTACCAGTCTCGTTATCTAACATTCCACCTAGCCTGAGTACCAGTCTCTTTAGCTAACATTCCACCTAGCCTGAGTACCAGTCCCTTTAGCTAACATTCCACCAGGCCTGAGTACCAGTCTCGTTATCTAACATTCCACCTAGCCTGAGTACCAGTCTCTTTAGCTAACATTCCACCTAGCCTGAGTACCAGTCTCTTTAGCTAACATTCCACCAGGCCTGAGTACCAGTCTCTGTAGCTAACATTCCACCAGGCCTGAGTACCAGTCTCTTTAGCTAACATTCCACCAGGCCTGAGTACCAGTCTCTTTAGCTAACATTCCACCTAACCTGAGTACCAGTCTCTTTATCTTACATTCCACCAGGCCTGAGTACCAGTCTCTTTAGCTAACATTCCACATGGCCTGAGTACCAGTCTCTTTAGCTAACATTCCACCAGGCCTGAGTACCAGTCTCTGTAGCTAACATTCCACCAGGCCTGAGTACCAGTCTCTTTAGCTAACATTCCACCAGGCCTGAGTACCAGTCTCTTTAGCTAACATTCCACCTAGCCTGAGTACCAGTCTCTGTAGCTAACAGTCCACCAGGCCTGAGTACCAGTCTCTGTAGCTAACATTCCACCTAGCCTGAGTACCAGTCTCTTTAGCTAACATTCCACCTAGCCTGAGTACCAGTCTCTTTAGCTAACATTCCACCAGGCCTGAGTACCAGTCTCTTTAGCTAACATTCCACCTAGCCTAAGTACCAGTCTCTTTAGCTAACGTTCCACCTAGCCTGAGTACCAGTCTCTTTAGCTAACATTCCACCTAGCCTGAGTACCAGTCTATTTAGCTAACATTCCACCAGGCCTGAGTACCAGTCTCTTTAGCTAACATTCCACCTGGCCTGAGTACCAGTCTCCTTAGCTAACATTCCACCAGGCCTGAGTACCAGTCTCTGTAGCTAACATTCCACCAGGCCTGAGTACCAGTCTCTTTAGCTAACATTCCACCAGGCCTGAGTACCAGTCTCTTTAGCTAACATTCCACCTAGCCTGAGTACCAGTCTCTTTTGCTAACGTTCCACCTAGCCTGAGTACCAGTCTCTTTAGCTAACATTCCACCAGGCCTGAGTACCAGTCTCTTTAGCTAACATTCCACCTAGCATGAGTACCAGTCTCTTTTGCTAACATTCCACCTAGCCTGAGTACCAGTCTCTTTAGCTAACATTCCACCAGGCCTGAGTACCAGTCTCTTTAGCTAATATTCCACCTGGCCTGAGTACCAGTCTCTTTAGCTAACATTCCACATAACCTGAGTACCAGTCTCTTTAGCTAACATTCCACCTAGCCTGAGTACCAGTCTCTTTAGCAAACATTCCACCTAGCCTGAGTACCAGTCTCTTTAGCTAACATTCCACCTAGCCTGAGTACCAGTCTCTTTAGCTAACGTTCCACCTAGCCTGAGTACCAGTCTCTTTAGCTAACATTCCACCTAGCCTGAGTACCAGTCTCTTTATCTTTATAGGGTTAGGGTTAGGGTTAGGGTTAGGGTTAGGGTTAGGGGTAGGGTTAGGGGTTAGGGTTAGGGTTAGCAGGTTCTTCCTGCTGAGTAGATGGACTAGAGGGGTTAGGGTTAGGGTTAGGGGTTAGGGTTAGGGTTAGGGTTATATGTTAGGCTTAGGGTTAGGGTTAGGGTTAGCAGGTTCTTCCTGCTGAGTAGATGGACTAGAGGGATTCAAAATAGGGGAGGCTGTTACTAGGGTTAGGGGTTAGGGTTAGGGTTAGGGTTAGGGTTAGCAGGTTCTTCCTGCTGAGTAGATGGACTAGAGGGGTTAGGGTTAGGGTTAGGGTTATATGTTAGGCTTAGGGTTAGGGTTAGGGTTAGCAGGTTCTTCCTGCTGAGTAGATGGACTAGAGGGGTTCAAAATAGGGGAGGCTTTTACTAACAGTGTCTAACCCAGTAACCCAGAAGACCAACTATTCGGGCTTGGGGGCTCACTACTATTCCCAGTTGTTTGTTCCCCCCTGTGGAGAGTAGATGGCGCTACCAGCACTGCCACCTGAATTCCATCGGAGGGTCTATGAATACTGGAATCAGACTGTGCCCTAACTGGAGTTTCCCTGGTTTTTCTCCCCTGTAGCAGGGTGTTGGGGTTCTGGTTGCTAGGGGCCTGAAGACTAGAATATGTCCTTGTGGTACTTAGTTTAAGTCTCCCCTTGTCTCGGGTTACCTCAATTGGTGGTTGGTTTGCTGATCCCTTAGCATATGAGTCTAACGCTCCCTGTTGAGAAGGGCCAGCCAATGGTGGAAAGGATTCAGAAGACAGGGTCTCAGAGGTCTGAATGGTTGGAGCTGAGTCTTCTCCCTCTACCATTAACTTTAGGGTTTCTGCAGAAGAAGCAGTAAACTAACGTTTACATCTAGCTTTACTCCAGCTCTGTTAAAAACCTCCAAATCAAAGCCCTGCAACTCCTCCAATCCTGTGGCTATCACTGCATCATAATGTTCTATTAGAATAGACAGGACAATGTCCATCCATTGGGCTGTATCACTGCATCATAATGTTCTACTGGAATAGACAGGACAATGTCCATCCATTGGGCTGTATCACTGCATCATAATGTTCTACTGGAATAGACAGGACAATGTCCATCCATTGGGCTGTATCACTGCATCATAATGTTCTATTAGAATAGACAGGACAATGTCCATCCATTGGGACTCGGAGTTGAAGGCTTAACAAAAGCCTTGAGTTTGTTCACCTGTCTTGTCATCTCAAGAGGGCAGAAATTGGTCGATCTGGAGTTTGGAAGTATCTCAGAATGATGTCTTGCTTGCAATATCTTAACGTACTTGTTAGTCAACAGGGGGTCTGGTGAAACAGTAGTTCTAAGCGCAGTCTGTCTACTCTGGTCTGGTAGGGGGGAATCATCAATACACTCACCCAATAGGACGCTGGTCAAGACCTCAAATCGGTTGGGCAGTGGAACCGACATATTGGTGGAATAAGGTCACTAAACTGGTAGCTGGATGACACAGAGGCAGAAAAATTATTAAACAGATTCCAAATCTCTTAACATTAATACAAATACTAATACTTAATTCAAATCAAATTCATTCCATAAGGGATAAATTGGGGTAAGGTAAGGGTGTACAAAAAACACAAAATAGAAAAAGGTCAAACTAAATAAATAAACCTAAGGTTATAACCAAGTGAAATACTCCACTCACTTAGACAGGATAGATCCAAGAGGATAGATCCAAGAGGATAGATCCAAGAGGATAGATCCAAGAGCAGGTCTCTGCTCTCATCTGTTGGGCATTTATCGGTATTGCCACATGGAAACTCAATGGAGGCCTTATGCAAGTCCTCACAGGAAGGCCCAAACAATATTTTGTCAGACTTGGATCTATAAAAGAGTGTGTTCTCCAATTGGATGCCAACTAATATTCCTACAGAGACAATAGGTAGGGCAGGAGGAGGAATGGTGTTGCTGATTCTGAGAAGATTTCCCCTTTTTCTTTAGAGCTTCAGATTGAGATTGTTATTCTCAAATCAATGTTTTCTTCACACTCTTTGGATTCTCCAAGGGGAATACACCATTTTCTCCTCTTGAAAGTTATAGTCCCATACTTCTGCTGTAGATTGTCCACTTTTGGCATCAATTTCTTTGGTCCCAAAAAGACTCAAAAATGGTGTATGGAGGATTCCCTTTGTCCAGTTCTATCTGAGTCCCCAGTTAAAATCCATGAGGTTAATTTAAAATGTTTCTAGAAAGATAAAAAGTCAAAATAAAGAAAGCGCGCTCTTGCTCGCAGACGTATCTAATACATAGTATTAGGCACATGACAGCCCGCTTCGAGTGTGCCAAAAGGTACCTAAAGGAATTTGAGACCATGAGAAACAAGATTCTCTGGTCTGATGAAAGATTGAACTCTTTGGCCGGAATGCCAAGTGTCACGTTTGGAGGAAACCTGGCACCATCCCTACGGTGAAGCATGGTGGTGGCAGCATCATGCTGTGGGGATGTTTTTCAGCGGCAGGGACTGGGAGACTAGTCAGGATAGAGGGAAAGATGAACAGAGCAAAGTACAGAGAGATCCTTGATGAAAACCTGCTCCAGAGTGCTCAGGACCTCAGACTGGGGCGAAGGTTCACCTTCCAACAGGACAACGACCCTAAGAACACAGCCAAGACAACGCAGGAGTGGCTTCTGGACCTTAGTTTAGCTCTGCTAACTTCTAACCCAGTGGAAATGACTCCTCTCCACAAATAAGTCCTTAGTTTAGCTCTGCTAACTTCTAACCCAGTGGAGATGACTCCTCTCCACAAATAAGTCCTTAGTTTAGCTCTGCTAACTTCTAACCCAGTGGAGATGACTCCTCTCCACAACCCAGTCCTTAGTTTAGCTCTGCTAACGTCTAACCCAGTGGAGTTGACTCCTCTCCACAACCCAGTCCTTAGTTTAGCTCTGCTAACTTCTAACCCAGTGGAGTTGACTCCTCTCCACAACCCAGTCCTTAGTTTAGCTCTGCTAACTTCTAACCCAGTGGAGTTGACTCCTCTCCATAACCCAGTCCTTAGTTTAGCTCTGCTAACTTCTAACCCAGTGGAGTTGACTCCTCTCCACAACCCAGTCCATAGTTTAGCTCTGCTAACTTCTAACCCAGTGGAGTTGACTCCTCTCCACAATCCAGTCCTTAGTTTAGCTCTGCTAACTTCTAACCCAGTGGAGTTGACTCCTCTCCACAACCCAGTCCTTAGGGATGTAGCTCAGTTGGTAGAGCATGACGTTTGCAACGCCAGGGTTGTGGGTTCGATACCCACGGGGGGCCAGTATAAAAAAATGAAAAGATAATGTATGCACTAACTGTAAGTCGCTCTGGATAAGAGCATCTGCTAAATGACTAAAATGTAAATGTAAAATAGCTGTGCAGCGACTCTGCAGAGAAGAATGGGAGAAACTCCCCAAATACAGGTGTGCCAAGCTTGTAGCGTCATACCCAAGAAGACTCGAGGCTGTAATCGCTGCCGAAGGTGCTTCAACAAGGTACTGAGTAAAGGGTCTGAATACTTATGTAAACATGATATTTCAGTTTTTTTTTGTTTTTTTTTTGCCAACATTAAAAAAAAATGTTTTTGCTTTGTCATTATGGGGTATTGTGTGTAGATTGATGAGGGGAAAAAACAATTAAATCCATTTTAGAATAAGGCTGTAACGTAACAAAATGTGGAAAAAGTCAAGGGGTCTGAATACTTTCCAAAAGCACTGTAGTACTGTTCTCTGATGTATCTAATACATAGTATTTATCTCTGACGTATCTAATACATAGTACTGTTCTCTGACGTATCTAATACATAGTATTTATCTCTGATGTATCTAATACATAGTATTTATCTCTGACGTATCTAATACATAGTACTGTTCTCTGACGTATCTAATACATAGTATTTATCTCTGACGTATCTAATACATAGTACTGATCTCTGATGTATCTAATACATAGTACTGATCTCTGATGTATCTAATACATAGTATTTATCTCTGACGTATCTAATACATAGTACTGATCTCTGATGTATCTAATACATAGTACTGTTCTCTGATGTATCTAATACATAGTATTTATCTCTGACGTATCTAATACATAGTACTGTTCTCTGACGTATCTAATACATAGTATTTATCTCTGACGTATCTAATACATAGTACTGATCTCTGATGTATCTAATACATAGTACTGATCTCTGATGTATCTAATACATAGTACTGATCTCTGATGTATCTAATACATAGTATTTATCTCTGACGTATCTAATACATAGTATTTATCTCTGATGTATCTAATACATAGTACTGTTCTCTGATGTATCTAATACATAGTATTTATCTCTGACGTATCTAATACATAGTACTGTTCTCTGACGTATCTAATACATAGTATTTATCTCTGACGTATCTAATACATAGTACTGATCTCTGATGTATCTAATACATAGTACTGATCTCTGATGTATCTAATACATAGTACTGATCTCTGATGTATCTAATACATAGTATTTATCTCTGACGTATCTAATACATAGTATTTATCTCTGATGTATCTAATACATAGTACTGTTCTTGACGTATCTAATACATAGTATTTATCTCTGACGTATCTAATACATAGTATTTATCTCTGATGTATCTAATACATAGTATTTATCTCTGACGTATCTAATACATAGTACTGATCTCTGATGTATCTAATACATAGTATTTATCTCTGACGTATCTAATACATAGTATTTATCTCTGACGTATCTAATACATAGTATTTATCTCTGATGTATCTAATACATAGTATTTATCTCTGACGTATCTAATACATAGTACTGATCTCTGATGTATCTAATACATAGTACTGCTCTCACAGATGTATCTAATACATACAGTAGTACTGCTCTCACTAGGGTTAGGGTTAAACAGACAGATACAGCCTGAGTTAGGGTTAGACAGACAGACAGACAGACAGACAGACAGACAGACAGACAGACAGACAGACAGACAGACAAACAGGGTTAGGGTTAGAGAGACGGACAGACAGACAGACAGACAGACAGACAGACAGACAGGGTAAGCGTTAGACAGACTGACAGACTGAAAGACTGACAGACTGACAGACAACAGACAGGGAGTTGTATTTCATTGAACTATAAATACCACATAACTCAGTTTGGTTGGCAGGAGCACGTGATGAGGAAACTATATGTGTCTCCCCTAAATATACACCAGTTTGAGGTAATTGCCATCTTGCCAGTTATTATAATGTTCTGCCTTGAGACATGGTAGTATTATAAGTTATTATATTATTATAAAGTGATTTGTCTAGCTGATAGTCAAACTCCATAGCTTCCTGTCAAGTTAATATCATAAACATGGCATTACAGTAGAATGGGACAGAGGGCGATACTACAGGAAGAGAGATTTAGAGTCAGGGGGAGAGGGACCAGGAGGGAGTTAAGGGGAGAGGGACCGGGAGAGGGTTAGGGTTAGGGGGAGAGGGACGAGGAGAGGGTTAGTGTTAAGGGGAGAGGGACCAGGAGAGGGTTAAGGGGAGAGGGACCGGGAGAGGGTTAGGGTTAAGAGAAGAGGGACGAGGAGGGGGTTAGGGTCAGGGGGAGAGGGACCAGGAGGGGGTTAGTGTTAAGGGGAGAGGGACCAGGAGAGGGTTAGTGTTAGGGGGAGAGGGAGAGGGACCAGGAGAGGATTAGGGGGAGAGGGACCAGGAGAGGGTTAGTGTTAGTGGGAGGGAGAGGGTTAGGGTTAGGGGGAGAGGGACCAGGAGAGGGTTAGGGGGAGAGGGAGAGGGTTAGGGTTAGGGGGAGAGGGACCGGGAGAAGGTTAGGGTTAAGGGGAGAGTGACCGGGAGAGGGTTAGTGTTAGGGGGAGAGGGAGGGGGACCAGGAGAGGATTAGGGGGAGAGGGACCAGGAGAGGGTTAGTGTTAGTGGGAGGGAGAGGGTTAGGGTTAGGGGGAGAGGGACCAGGAGAGGGTTAGGGGGAGAGGGAGAGGGTTAGGGTTAGGGGGAGAGGGACCGGGAGAAGGTTAGGGTTAAGGGGAGAGTGACCGGGAGAGGGTTAGTGTTAGGGGGAGAGGGACCAGGAGGGGGTTAGGGTTAGGGGAAGAGGGACCAGGAGAGGGTTAGGGTTAGCGGGAGAGGGACCGGGAGAAGGTTAGGGTTAAGGGGAGAGTGACCGGGAGAGGGTTAGTGTTAGGGGAAGAGGGACCAGGAGAGGGTTAGGGTTAGCGGGAGAGGGACCAGGAGAGGGTTAGTGTTAGGGGGAGAGGGAGAGGGACTAGGAGAGGTTTAGCTGGAGAGGGACCAGGAGAGCGTTAGTGTTAGGGGGAGAGGGAGAGGGATCAGGAGAAGGTTAGGGTTAGGTGGAGAGGGACCAGGAGAGGGTTAGGGTTAGGGGGAGAGGGACCAGGAGAAGGTTAGGGTTAGGGGGAGAGGGACCAGGAAAGGTTTAGGGTTAGGGGTTTAGAGTTAGCGAGAGAGGGTTTGGGTTAGGGTTAGGGGGAGAGGGACCAGGAGAGCGTTAGTGTTAGGGGGAGAGGGAGAGGGATCAGGAGAAGATTAGGGTTAGTGGGAGAGGGACCTGGAGAGGGTTAGGGTTAGGTGGAGAGGGACCAGGAGAGCGTTAGTGTTAGGGGGAGAGGGAGAGGGAGAGGGATCAGGAGAAGGTTAGGGTTAGTGGGAGAGAGACCTGTAGAGGGTTAGGGTTAGGTGGAGAGGGACCAGGAGAGGGTTAGGGAAGAGGGACCAGGAGGGTTAGGGGGAGAGGGACCAGGAGAGGGTTAGGGTTAGGGGGAGAGGGACCAGGAGAGGGTTAGGGGAAGAGGGACCAGGAGAGGGTTAGGGTTAGGGGGAGAGGGACCAGGAGAGGGTTAGGGTTAGGGGGAGAGGGACCAGGAGAGGGTTAGGGTTAGGGGGAGAGGGACCAGGAGAGGGTTTGGGTTAGGGGGAGAGGGATCGGGAGAGAGTTAGGGTTAGGCGGAGAGGGACCAGGAGAGGATTAGGATTAGGGTTAGGGGAGAGGGACCATGAGAGGGTTAGGGGAAGAGGGACCAGGACAGGGTTAGGGTTAAGGGGAGAGGGACCAGGAGAGGGTTAGAGTTAGGGGGAGAGGGACCAGGAGAGGGTTAGGGTTAGGGGGAGAGGGAGAGGGTTAGGGTTAGGGGGAGAGGGACCAGGAGAGGGTTAGGGTTAGGGAGAGAGGGTTTGGGTTAGGGTTAGGGGGAGAGGGACCAGGAGAGCGTTAGTGTTAGGGGGAGAGGGAGAGGGATCAGGAGAAGGTTAGGGTTAGTGGGAGAGGGACCGGGAGAGGGTTAGGGTTAGGGGGAGAGGGACCAGGAGAGGGTTAGGGTTAGGGTTAGGGGGAGGGGGACCGGGAGAAGGTTAGGGTTAGGGGGAGAGTGACCGGGAGAGGGTTAGTGTTAGGGGGAGAGGGAGCAGGAGGGGGGTTAGTGTTAGGGGGAGGGGGACCAGGAGAGGGTTAGGGTTAGCGGGAGAGGGACCAGGAGAGGGTTAGTGTTAGGGGGAGAGGGAGGGGGACCAGTAGAGGTTTAGCGGGAGAGGGACCAGGAGAGGGTTAGTGTTAGGGGGAGAGTGAGACGAACCAGGAGAGGGTTAGGGTTAGGGGGTTAGGGTTAGGGAGAGAGGGTTTGGGTTAGGGTTAGGGGGAGAGGGATCAGGAGAGCGTTAGTGTTAGGGGGAGAGGGAGAGGGATCAGGAGAAGGTTAGGGTTAGTGGGAGAGGGACCGGGAGAGGGTTAGGGTTAGGTGGAGAGGGACCAGGAGAGGGTTAGGGGAACAGGGACCAGGAGAGGGTTAGGGTTAGGGGAGAGGGACCAGGAGAGGATTAGGGTTATGGGGAGAGGGACCAGGAGAAGGTTAGGGTTAGGGGGAGAGGGACCAGGAAAGGGTTAGGGTTAGGGGGTTAGAGTTAGCGAGAGAGGGTTTGGGTTAGGGTTAGGGGGAGAGGGACCAGGAGAGCGTTAGTGTTAGGGGGAGAGGGAGAGGGATCAGGAGAAGTTTAGGGTTAGTGGGAGAGGGACCTGGAGAGGGTTAGGGTTAGGTGGAGAGGGACAAGGAGAGCGTTAGGGTTAGGGGGAGAGGGAGAGGGTTAGGGTTAGGGGGAGAGGGATCAGGAGAGGGTTAGGGTTAGGGGGAGAGGGACCAGGAAAGGGTTAGGGTTAGGGGGTTAGGGTTAGGGAGAGAGGGTTTGGGTTAGGGTTAGGGGGAGAGGGACCAGGAGAGCGTTAGTGTTAGGGGGAGAGGGAGAGGGAGAGGGATCAGGAGAAGGTTAGGGTTAGTGGGAGAGGGACCGGGAGAGGGTTAGGGTTAGGTGGAGAGGGACCAGGAGAGGGTTAGGGTTAGGGTTAGGGGGATAGGGACCAGGAGAGGGTTAGTGTTAGGGGGAGAGGGACCAGAAGAAGGTTAGGGTTAGGGGGAGAGGGACCAGGAAAGGGTTAGGGTTAGGGTTAGCGAGAGAGGGTTTGGGTTAGGATTAGGGGGAGAGGGACCAGGAGAGCGTTAGTGTTAGGGGGAGAGGGAGAGGGAGAGGGATCAGGAGAAGGTTAGGGTTAGTGGGAGAGAGACCTGTAGAGGGTTAGGGTTAGGTGGAGAGGGACCAGGAGAGGGTTAGGGGAAGAGGGACCAGGAGAGGGTTAGGGGGAGAGGGACCAGGAGAGGGTTAGGGTTAGGGGGAGAGGGACCAGGAGAGGGTTAGGGGGAGAGGGACCAGGAGAGGGTTAGGGTTAGGGGGAGAGGGACCAGGAGAGGGTTAGGGTTATGGGGAGAGGGACCAGGAGAGGGTTAGGGTTAGGGGGAGAGGGACCAGGAGAAGGTTAGGGTTAGGGGGAGAGGGAGAGGGTTAAGGTTAGGGGGAGAGGGACCAGGAGAGGGTTAGGGTTAGGGGAAGAGCGACCAGGAGAAGGTTAGGGTTAGGGGGAGAGGGACCAGGAGAAGGTTAGGTTTAGGGGGAGAGGGACCAGGAAGGTGTTAGTGGAAGAGAGACCTGGAGAGGGTTTGGGTTAGGGGGAGATGCTGAGTGATGCATGAGGGCTGACTGATAAGTACCTCTGCAAACAGGGGGTTAGGGTTAGGGAGAAAGGCTGACTGCCAGCAGTGTGACCAAACCTTCAGAAGGAACCAGATTAAACACTTGTTAATGGACAGTTTCATTGTTTTAGTTGTACGTTTTGGAATTGCTATTGAAATATACTTTATAATGTACATTGCAGTGCCCTCTCCCACTAAATGACATTACCACAGTGGTTGGGGTTTGGGCTCTAGCACCAAAGATGACAAGCTTTTGTCTGGTCAAGTTGTCTCTTCTTGGCACCACCAGTACTCCAGGATGACGCCATACAGAAAGCATCTCTCTCCTCTCCTTTGTCACAGCCGGGCTTTGCAGTGGTTGCAGTTCTGCTGTGGACATTAGCTATTACACAGGAAGAGCTTAGGCTGTCACCGCTTCTATCCCAGTCAGCTAAACACTCATTCAGCCTGGTGTGAATGGAGCCGGGTGGGTCTGGGCTCTGGACTGGTCAACCTGGTGTATTTGAATTTGTATTTATTAGGGATCCCCAGCTGCTCTTCCTGGGGTCCAAACATATTAAAGCACGTAGATCAAACATAAAACAACATATAAAACAGTACATCATATGACATTATTACACCACTACCTATCTACAATACAAAATGTATAATACCACCATACAACAATATCACAATGTGTGCCTATGCATGTGTCTGTACCTTTGTGTGTGTCTCTTCACAGTCCCCGTTGTTCCATAAGGTGTATTTTTACCTGTTTTTTAAAATCTGATTCTACTGCTTGCATCAGTTACCTGATGTGGAATAGAGTTCCATGTAGTAATGGCTCTATGTAGTACTGTGCGCCTCCCATAGTCTGTTCTGGACTTGGGGATTGTGAAGAGACCTCTGGTGGCATGTCTTGTGGGGTATGCATGGGTGTCCGAACTGTGTGCTAGTAGTTTAAACAGACACCTTGGTGCATTCAGCATGTCAACACTTCTTACAAAAACAAGTAGTGATGAAGTCAATCTCTCCTCCACTTTGAGCAATGAGAGATTGACATGCATGTCATTAATGTAAGCTCTCTGTGTACTTTTAAGGGCCAGCCGTGCTGCCCTGTTCTGAGCCAACTGCAATTTTCCCAAGTCCCTCTTTGTGGCACCTGACCACACTACTGAACAGTAGTCCAGGTGCGACAAAACTAGGGCCTGTAGGACCTGCCTTGTTGATAGTGTTGTTAAGAAGGTAGAGCAGTGCTTAATTATGGACATGCTTATTGTTGTATCAATATGCTTTGACCATGACAGTCTACAATCCAGGGTTACTCCAAGCAGTTTAGTCTCCTCAACTTGCTCAATTTCCACATTATTCATTACGAGATTAAGTTGAGGTTTAGGGTTTAGTGAATGATTTGACCCAAATACAATGCTTTTAGTTTTGGAAATATTCAGGACTAACTTATTCCTTGCCACCCATTCCGAAACTAACTGCAACTCTTTGTTAAGTGTTGCAGTCATTTCAGTCGCTGTGGTAGCTGACGTGTATAGTGTTGAGTCATCCGCATACATTAACACACTGGCTTTACTCAAAGCCAGTGGCATGTCGTTAGTAAAGATGGAAAAAAGCAAGGGGCCTAGACAGCTGCCCTGGGGAATTCCTGATTCTACCTGGATTATGTTTGAGAGGCTTGCTGTGACGAGGTGAAATGAAGGAGTCAGGCGCAGGAGGTAAAATTATGAAGTCCAGAGTTTAATGCGTTCACAATTATCAAACGCCCCAAGCGTCAAAAGGATCAAGCTCAAGGGAAAACATCCACCTTGGTATAAATACAATGTAGAGTAGCTCAATCGAGCTAACATGCTCTCACAATAAACAATCACTCACAAAGACAAGGGGAACAGAGGGAACACTTATACACATACTAATTAGGGGAATGAGCACCAGGTGTGTGTGATTGACAAGACAAGACAAGTGGAGTGATGAGAATGAGATCGGCAGTAGCTAGTACTCCGGTGACAACGAACGCCAAAGCCTGCCCCAACATGGAGGAGGGGCAGCCTCGGTGGACATCGTGACACTTGCATTAAAGAACACCCTCTGTGTTCCTATTCTTAGTTAGCGGAATGACTGTGGCAATATCGTCCGTTATTATCCTCAGCAATTTTCCATCCAAGTTGTCAGACCCCAGTGGCTTGTCATTGTTAATAGACAATAATTATTTCACCTCTTCCACACTGACTTTACGGAATTCAAAATTACAATGCTTGTCTTTCATAATTTGGTCAGATATACTTGGATGTGTGGTGTCAGAAATTGTTGCTGGCATGTCATGCCTAAATTTGCTAATCTTGCCAATGAAAAAAATATTTCAGTAGTTGGCAATATCAGTTGGTTTTGTGATGAATGAGCCATCTGATTCAATGAATGTTGGAGCTGAGTTTGCCTTTTTTCCCAAAATGTCATTTAAAGTGCTCCAAAGCTTTTTACTATCATTCTTTGTGTCATTTATCTTTGTTTCATAGTTGTTTCTTCTTCTTTTTATTCAGTTTAGTCACATTATTTCTTAATTTGCAATATGTTTGCCAATCGGTTGTGCAGCCAGACTTATTTGCCATTCCTTTTGCCTCATCCCTCTCAACCATAC
The DNA here is from genome assembly GCF_020615455.1 of Coregonus clupeaformis. NCBI lineage: Eukaryota > Metazoa > Chordata > Actinopteri > Salmoniformes > Salmonidae > Coregonus > Coregonus clupeaformis. The sequence goes on from NW_025534301.1 coordinate 190,164, forward strand.
AATTTTCAATTCCTCATCAATCCACGGGGATTTAACAGTTTTTACAGTCATTTTCTTAATGGGTGCTTATTAGTAACTGGAATAAGTAATTTCATAAACGTGTCAAGTGCAGCATCTGGTTGCTTCTCATTACACACCACGGACCAACATATATTCTTTACATCAAAAACATAGGAATCACTACAAAACTTATTGTATGACCTCTTTTACACAACATTAGGCCCAGCCTTTGGAACTTTGGTTTTCCTAGATATGGCTACTATATTGTGATCACTACATCCGATGGATCTGGATACTGCTTTCAAACAAATCTCTGCAGCATTAGTAAAGTTATGATCAATACATGTTGATGATTTAATTCCTGTGCTGTTTGTAAATACCCTGGTAGGTTGATTGATAACCTGAACCACGTTGCAGGCACTAGTTACAGTTTGAAGCTTTCTCTTGAGTGGGCAGCTTGATGAAAGCCAGTCAATATTTAAATCACCCAGAAAGTATACCTCTCTCTGTTGATATCACATATATTATCAAGCATTTCACACATGTTATCCAGATACTGACTGTTAGCACTTGGTGGTCTATAGCAGCTTCCCACCAGAATGGGCTTTAGGTGAGGCAGATGAACCTGTGGCCATATTACTTCAACAGTATTTAACATGAGATCGTTTCTAAGCTTTACAGGAATGTGGTTCTGAATTTAGACTGCAACACCGCCCCCGTTGGCATTTCTACATTTTCTGTAAATGTTATAACCTTGTATTGCTACCACTGTATCATCAAAGGTATTATCTAAGTGAGTTTCAGAGATTCTCAGAATATGAATGTCATCTGTTACTAGCAAATGATTGATTTCATGAAACTTGTTTCTTAAGCTACATATGTTAACGTGGGCTATTTTGATCACTTTTCTTCTGGGATGATTACTTGTTTTTATTGCTTTACTGGGAAGCTTAGCAGCAGTAGATGTGCTCATGTTCTTTATGTTAGTGCAGGGTGAGCTGCACACAGTGGACTTCCTCCTTGGGCACACCGGCTCAGTGCTAACAGTATAAATCTGGTTCCTAGACACATGATCACTGCACACAACAGCTGCAGAATCAGCAGAGGCAGGGGAGGGAATGGCCGGCAGGGATGTAGCTCAGCTGGTAGAGCATGGCGTTTGCAACGCCAGGGTTGTGGGTTCGATTCCCACGGGGGGTATGAAAAATAATGTATGCACTCACTAACTGTAATGTAATGTAAAAATGTGTCTACCAACGCCCCTGATATAATGTACATTTGCTGAAGCATTTTGACAACTCTGCGTCACAATGGTAGGGATTAGCTGAGCTGGACTTGGGTCATTGCTAAGTCATTGTCTCAATGCAGCCTTATAATGCTGTGAAAGGATCCAGGAACCCAAATGATTTGGGTGGATCCCATCCTCCTTATAAAACGTGTTTTGTTCCAAAAGGTATCGAAATTGTCAACAAAAATTACACCCATTGAGCTGCAATAATCACATAGCCAGTTGTGAAGAGCAAGAATCCTGCTAAAGCATTCAATGCCATGATTCAGAGAGGGCACAGGGCCAGATATGATGCCATGATTCAGAGAGGGCACAGGGCCAGATATGATGCCATGATTCAGAGAGGGCACAGGGCCAGATATGATGCCATGATTCAGAGAGGGCACAGGGCCAGATATGATGCCATGATTCAGAGAGGGCACAGGGCCAGATATGATGCCATGATTCAGAGAGGGCACAGGGCCAGATATGATGGTCTTTTGTTAGTGTCTAGCAGAGAGTCAATCAGCTCTTTAAAATCCAGTTTCACCTGTTCAGAGCTGCCCTTCATAATGTCATTAAAACCCACATGGACAACGATAGAATCGATTTCCATGTCCTGACGTTGTACATTCGGGAGCAGCTTGTGAATGGAGCTGGGTCTGGCTAACCCTAACCCAGTCCAGCTTGGTGTGGAGGTGACAGCAGATGAACGTACAGCCGTGTGACATAGCACCACAGGAATCTGGAACTCCATCATTCATAAAGAACTGACTGCTGTAAATGTCTAATGTATCTGGAGGCTGCATCTGCTTTGAACCCTGTTAGATCATACTGTGTGGCTCATTTACCACTGGCTAGTTAGGAAACGAATGCTGCTCCATTGTTTTGTTATGTTCTGTGATAGATTGTGGTATTTCATTTATTCAGTATGTTTTTATTCATATTGTATCTGTCTGATAAATAATTTACCCCCACAATAGTATATTGTCCAGTTCAACAATAGCCTATCGCTGCACTGCATGCTTGGTTTATTACTTGTTACAACCAAGGACATGCATTACAACCAAGGACAGGCATTACAACCAAGGACAGGCATTACAACCAAGGACAGGCATTACAACCAAGGACAGGCATTACAACCAAGGACAGGCATTACAACCAAGGACAGGCATTACAACCAAGGACAGGCATTACAACCAAGGACAGGCATTACAACCAAGGACAGGCATTACAGCCAAGGACAGGCATTACAGCCAAGGACAGGCATTACAACCAAGGACAGGCATTATAACCAAGGACAGGCATTACAACCAAGGACATGCATTACAGCCAAGGACAGGCATTACAGCCAAGGACAGGCATTATAACCAAGGACAGGCATTACAACCAAGGACATGCATTACAGCCAAGGACAGGCATTACAACCAAGGACAGGCATTACAACCAAGGACAGGCATTACAGCCAAGGACAGGCATTACAACCAAGGACATGCATTACAGCCAAGGACATGCAGTAATACAGTAATCAAGATGTTTGTTAAGGATGAATCCTTGCCCTAAATCATTTTGGTCAGTTCAATCCATAATTTATCATTTTGAATTAACCATCACGCAACAGACGTCATCAGAGCACGCAACAGTTCAGTGTCTACACTGTCTACACTGTCTACACTGTCTACACTGTCTACACTGTCTACACTGTCTACACTGTCTACACTGTCTACACTGTCTACACTGTCTACACTGTCTACACTGTCTACACTGTCTACACTGTCTACACTGTCTACACTGTCTACACTGTCTACACTGTCTACACTGTCACTGTCTACACTGTCTACACTGTCTACACTGCTCACACTGTCTACACTGTCTACACTGTCTACACTGTCTACACTGTCTACACTGTCTACACTGTCTACACTGTCTACACTGTCTACACTGTCTACACTGTCTACACTGTCTACACTGTCTACACTGTCTACACTGTCTACACTGTCTACACTGTCTACACTGTCTACACTGTCTACACTGTCCTACACTGTCTACACTGTCTACACTGTCTACACTGTCTACACTGTCTACACTGTCTACACTGTCTACACTGTCTACACTGTCTACACTGTCTACACTGTCTACACTGTCTACACTGTCTACACTGTCTACACTGTCTACACTGTCTACACTGTCTATACTGTCTACACTGTCTACACTGTCTACACTGTCTACACTGTCTACACTGTCTACACTGTCTACACTGTCTACACTGTCTACACTGTCTACACTGTCTACACTGTCTACACTGTCTACACTGTCTACACTGTCTACACTGTCTACACTGTCTATACTGTCTACACTGTCTACACTGTCTACACTGTCTACACTGTCTACACTGTCTACACTGTCTACACTGTCTACACTGTCTACACTGTCTATACTGTCTACACTGTCTACACTGTCTACACTGTCTACACTGTCTACACTGTCTACACTGTCTACACTGTCTACACTGTCTACACTGTCTACACTGTCTACACTGTCTACACTGTCTACACTGTCTACACTGTCTACACTGTCTACACTGTCTACACTGTCTACACTGTCTACACTGTCTATACTGTCTACACTGTCTACACTGTCTACACTGTCTATACTGTCTACACTGTCTACACTGTCTACACTGTCTACACTGTCTACACTCGGCCTGTTGTTTTTATGAAATAGTTTTCACAACATTTTAACCATTGGAAGTTCTGATAGCTAAGGATTCCGCGACGCTGTTAGCTTTTCCACTGGGACCGCAAGTTTGTGTCCCGGGTTCCTGCTAAAAAAACACAATAGTTAGCGGTTAGCCATTATGCTAACAGAGCAAGATAACACTAGCAGTGCTAAAGTCAAAACACCAGTGGTATTTGTGTCTACGTCTGGGCTCAAATGCGTTAGGTACGAGATGATATCTACGCAAGAGGAGGAAAATAGGGTGATAAATGAACATAAATGATTTGTCTGTTCCAAATGTAGCATCATCAAGCAGCTTAGGGAAGAGATTCTCTGGCTGCTAGCTCAGCTGCGGGAAAAACAAGATGTGCTTTCTAAGTACTTTGATGCAGCCCAGGCACACATCATTTCAGTTCTGAATGCCTCCTACAGCCAAGAGGTCGATGAGTCGGGCGGTACTGACCTGCTCCAATCCACTGGACAGATGGTAAGCTCAACTCCGCGGCCAGTTGGAGACTGGACACTTGCAAGGCGAAGGAGATCGGGTGGGAGGCAGTCTGGTCGGCCTCCATATATCCTAGAAGATCAGATCCAGCTATTAAACAGCTTTGCCCTGCTGGAGGCAGCTCTGATCCTGCGAGTACACCAACAGCCAGCAGCCATGCAGGGGCACCCTCCACAGCTCAGCCGGTCGCTGACCAAAGGAAACAAGGTCTTGGGCCCTCCTCCATCTCCCCGAGGATTCCGACACCATCCACTGCTACTGGTACATGTCCGTTGAGTCAGGGGGGAGGAGGTGTGCTTCGACTCATGTCAGCCTGACTCAGGGGGGAGGAGGTGTGCTTCGACTCATGTCAGCCTGACTCAGGGGGGAGGAGGTGTGCTTCGACTCATGTCAGCCTGACTCAGGGGGAGGAGGTGTGCTTCGACTCATGTCAGCCTGACTCAGGGGGAGGAGGTGTGCTTCGACTCATGTCAGCCTGACTCAGGGGGAGGAGGTGTGCTTCGACTCATCTCAGCCTGACTCAGGGGGAGGAGGTGTGCTTCGACTCATGTCAGCCTGACTCAGGGGGAGGAGGTGTGCTTCGACTCATGTCAGCCTGACTCAGGGGAGGAGGTGTGCTTCGACTCATGTCAGCCTGACTCAGGGGGGAGGAGGTGTGCTTGACATGAGTCGAAGCACACCTCCTCCCCCCTGAGTCAGGCTGAGATGAGTCGAAGCACACCTCCTCCCCCCTTCCCGAGGCAGGCCCGTTCTGTTCCCCCTTCCCCATAAGATTCCATCACGACAAGGATTGTTGTGGGCAGCTCGATGGTGAGAGATTTTGGCCTGTCTACGGCCTGTGGGCCGACCAAGGTCCACTGTCACCCAGGCGCCCGTGTCTGAGACATCAACTCCCTCCAGCCCTACAGTTCTAGCCAACTACTCTAATATTGGCACCATCGTCACTCACGTTGGATGTAACGACATTCGCTTTCGGCAATCTGAGAAACTGAAGAAGGACTACAACATTCTCTTGAACACCCATGTTTGCACAGGGAAGAGAACAGTCATCTCTGGCCAGCTGCCGTGCTATAGAAGGGGTTCGGAACGTTACAGCCGCCTTGATGCCCTAAACGAGTTCATGAAGAAACTCTGTGAAGAAGGAATGTCTCCTTTTGTGACAATTGTGACTTCCTGTGGGAGCAACCAACACCCCACAGGCATGCCAGGATTATCTCCATCAACATAGCGAACTGCTTAAGAGACTCCAGTCCTCCCTGTCATAATAAGCAACAGAGGACATGGAAATCAAATTATATCCCAGAGAAATAGAAGTGCAGTAAATGTAAGTAACCTAATCTATGTTCCTTTAACTGTTAGCTCCGAGGGTATTGTCTGAAATAATCATATGCACATAGATTTAATTCCAATGTTTGCACTGAAACTGTCTGCCTTAGGAAGAAGGCCACTGTGAGCAGTCCACTCAGTACCATTGACTCAAATGTAAATGTCACTGAAATGTCTACCTCAGATCAGCCTCTCAGAACAGCAATAAAAACAAACTGAAAAAAGAGCCTGAGAAACACGGTTCATGAAATTGACAACTTATTAACATCAGAAAACATTCATATTCAGGCCATCTCTGAAACAAACTTAGATCATGATGACGCAGTAGTAGCTATACATGGTTATAGAATATACAGGAAAGACAGAAATGCAAATGGAGGAGGTGTTGCCATGTATGTCCAGAGTCATAAGGAGCAACAGAGGCGGAGTCTGTGTTCTGATATTTGATAGATGTTGTAAAACTACGATTGTCAGGAAAACAATATGCTGAGCTACTGTCAGTGTCACTGCCCCCGTTCTACCTCCCCGTTCTACCTCCCCGTTCTACCTCCCCGTTCTACCTCCCGCTCTACCTCCCCCGTTCTACCTCCTTCAGCTTTTTCTAACAGTTGTTTATATCCATCCAAGAGCAAACAGTGTCAATGCAGCTGACATCATTTTTAACGCCACTGATGCATCATGGGGGATTTCAAGCGCACTTTGAGTACTTACACCCAGTATGTGACTAACAATGAAAAATAAGATAATTGACTTACATTGTAGAATAATAGTGAAGACATCAAAACTAGGAAATAACGCATAAGGAATCATGTAGTAACCAAAAAAGTTATAAATAAACCAAAATATATATTTATATTTGAGATTCTTCAAAGTAGCCACCCTTTGCCTTGATGACAGCTTTGCACACTCTTGGCATTCTCTCAACCAGCTTCATGAGGTAGTCACCTGGAATGCATTTCAATTAACAGGTGTGCCTTATTAAAAGTTAATTTGTGGAATTTATTTCCTTCTTAATGCGTTTGAGCCAATCAGTTGTGTTGTAGGGGTGGTATACAGAAGATAGCACTAATTTGTAAAAGACCAAGTCCATATTATGGCAAGAACAGCTCAAATAAGCAAAGAGAAACAGTCCATCATTACTTTAAGACATGGAGGTCAGTCAATACGGAACATTTCAAGAACTTTTAAAGTTTCTTCAAGTGCAGTCGCAAAAACCATCAAGCACTATGATGAAACTGGCTCTCATGAGGACCGCCACAGGAAAGGAAGACCCAGAGTTACCTCTGCTGCAGAGGATAAGTTCATTAGAGTTAACTGCACCTCAGATTGCAGCCCAAATAAATGCTTCACAGAGTTTAACATCAACTATTCAGAGGAGACTGCGTGAATCAGGCTTTAATGGTCGAATTGCTGCAAATAAACCACTACTAAAGGACACCAATAATAAGAAGAGACTTGTTTGGACCAAGAAACACGAGCAATGGACATTAGACCGGTGGAAATCTGTCCTTTGGTCTGAGGAGTCCAAATTTGAGATTTTTGGTTCCAACCGCCGTGTCTTTGTGAGACGAAGAGTAGGTGAACGGATGATCTCCGCATTTGTGGTTCCCACCGTGAAGCATGGAGGAGGAGGTGTGATGGTGTGGGGGTGCTATGCTGGTGACACTGTCAGTGATTTATTTAGAATTCAAGGCACACGTAAACAGCATGGCTACCACAGCATTCTGCAGCGATACGCCATCCCATATGGTTTGGGCTTAGTGGGACTATCATTTGTTTTTCAACAGGACAATGACCCAACACACCTCCAGGCTGTGTAAGGGCTATTTGACCAAGGAGAGTGATGGAGTGCTGCATCAGATGACCTGGCCTCCACAATCACCTGACCTCAACCCAATTGAGATGGTTTGGGATGAGTTGGACCGCAGAGTGAAGGAAAAGCAGCCAACAAGTGCTCAGCATATGTGGGAACTCCTTCAAGACATTGGAAAAGCATTGCTCATGAAGCTGGTAGAGAGAATGCCAAGAGTGTGCAAAGCCGTCATCAAGGCTGTAACGATTCCGGCAGTCTGAGTCGGGTCCTGTCTGGTGACTAGTGTTTTTGTTCGTAGTCTCCAGTTTCCCGAGGGTTCGGGAACGCTCCGGGGAGCTCTCTGGTTTTCCGCACCTGCATCCCGTCAGCAATCTGCACACCTGGTCCTCATCATCACCCTTTTTAGGCTCTGGCCAAACATCCAGTTCCTGCCGGATCGTTAGCCATGAACAGTAGGTGTTCTGTGTATCAGTTTAGAGTTTCTAGCGTGAGTTTTGTTGTTTTGTACTTTGTTGAGTTTTTGTGTCCTTACCTCCGTTTTTGTTCCACCTGCAGTCACACGTCCGGAACCTTCACCCCACCTCTGCCTGATGGTCGGCGGCTGCCGAGCCATCACTGGACCTAGTACTGCACCCCCAACTACTCATCCACGCCGCCCGCTCTGTCCCTGGATTATTCTGCACCTTTTGTTGTTATCTAAATAAACCCTCACCTTCGTTCAACTCTCCTTGTCCTGGTCTGCTTCTGGGTTCTGGCTGAGGGAACTGTGACAGAACGATCCGGCCAATTATGAACCCAGCGGACCTGGACTCTGTTCGCCATGCCATTACCCAGCAGGAGAAGATGTTGGGCCATCATAGCATGGTACTACAGGAGATCGCGTTGTCAGTTCGGAACCTTTCTACCGGCCTGACGGAGGTCCAGAACCAACGCCAGTGTCCGGTGGAGGACCCACTACCGGTTTCACCCATCTCGCCTGCCGCTTCTGAAGTTGTGTCCCTCCGTGAGCCCAAGGTTCCGACGCCGGATAAATATGAGGGGGAGCTGGGAAGATGCCGTTCCTTCCTTATGCAGTGTGGATTAGTGTTCGATCTACAGCCCTACTCTTATGCCACTGACAAGGCTAGGATAGCCTTTTTGATTGAGTTGCTGCGTGGTCGAGCGCTGGAGTGGGCTTCAGCCGTTTGGGAACGACAGGATCCCTGCATGGCTTCATACCAGGGGTTCACGGCCGAGATGAGGAAGCTCTTCGACCATTCCGTCCGAGGGAGGGACGCAGCTAGGCGTCTGTTTTCTCTTCACCAAGGAACTCGCAGCGTGGCCGACTTCGTGATCGAGTTCAAGACGTTGGCTGTGAGAGTGGGTGGAAGAGCGAGTCTTTGCAAGCGGCCTTTTACCAGGGCCTGTCGGAGCAGCTCAAGGATGAGTTGATCTCCTATCCGAGCCTAGTGACCTGGACAGCTTGGTAGCCTTGTCTATTCGGGTGGATAATCGAGTCCGAGAGCGAAGGAGGGAGAAGCAATGGGGTCCGTCCAATCGATCAGCTTCTCAGTTCCCAGTCGGGTCGGGCGGTGGACCAGAACACGTCGATCATTCTCCACCACTAAGGATTAGTGGAGAGGACCTCTCTCCCGATTCTGAACCCATGCAAGTGGGGCGGCACGGGTTAACCAAGGAGGAGCGTCAACATAGACGTAAGACCAACTGCTGCCTCTACTGTGGTCGCTCGGGACATTACATCTCCACTTGTTCCCGGCGGTCGTCAAACTGCCCGGCTCGCTAAAGTTGGGAGGACTTTTAGCGAGCCAGTTTCAACCTCTCAGTACCTCTGTCAGACCCCGCTTCCGGCTACCCTTGTGAACAGGAATCAGAGCTTAGCGCTTAACGCTTTTATCGATTCAGGTGCCGATGGAAGCTTTCTTGATGCCGAGTTGGTGGAACAGCTGGGGCTTTCCAAGGAGCAATTGCCGGAAGCCATTGAAGCGACCACTCTGAACGGCAGTAGTCTGGCACGTATCACGATGAGGACTGAACCGGTTAAGATGCGGTTGTCGGGGAATCATTCTGAGATGATTTCATTTTTCATTCTGCCGTCTTCCCATGTTCCTCTGGTCCTTGGATACCCCTGGCTGAAGGAACACAATCCCACGTTCGATTGGGTGACGGGCAAGGTAACGAGTTGGAGCCTTGATTGTCATGCTAACTGTCTCAAGACTGCCTGCCCCCATTCGGTTCCCAGTCAGGTGATTGAGGCTAAAACCCCCCCAGATTTGTCCCTGGTTCCCGAGACATATCACGATTTGGGGAAGTTTTTCAGTAAGCAGAAGGCTCTGTCACTTCCTCCCCACCGACCATATGATTGTGCCATCAACCTGGTCCCTGGAGCTGTCTACCCCAAGGGAAGGTTATACAGTATCTCCCGACCTGAACGTGAGGCGTTGGAGACCTACATCAAGGAGTCCCTAGCTGCTGGTCTCGTTCGTCCTCGTCATCACCCCCTGGGGGCAGGATTCTTCTTTGTGGGAAAGAAGGATGGCTCTCTTCGACCGTGTATTGATTATCGGGGGTTGAATGACATCACGGTCAAGAACAAGTATCCCCTGCCCTTGATGAGTTCTGCCTTCGACTCCTTACAGGGTGCTACGGTGTTCACCAAGCTAGACCTACGCAATGCGTATCACCTGGTCCGGATCAGAGAGGGGACGAGTGGTTGACGGGTTTCAATACACCGATGGGTCACTTCGAGTATCAGGTGATGCCGTTTGGACCGACCAATGCTCCAGCGGTATTCCAGAGTATGGTGAACGACGTCCTGAGAGATATGATCGGTCTCTTCGTGTTTGTTTACCTGGATGACATTCTGATCTTCTCGAAGGAACCTTCCGACCACGTCCAGCATGTCCGGCAGGTTCTGCAGCGATTGTTGGAGAATCGCCTGTTCGTGAAGGCCGAGAAGTGCGAGTTTCACGCCCACACTACATCCTTTCTCGGGTACATCATCTCCAGGGGGTGAGATTAGGATGGATCAGGAGAAGGTTAGAGCGGTTCTGGAATGGGCCCAGCCCGGTACGAGATTGCAACTCCAGAGATTTTTTGGGTTTGCGAATTTCTACCGCAGATTCATCCCGGGATTACAGCCGTGTGGCCGCTCCATTAACTGCCTTGACTTCCAGTATCAGGACCTTCAAGTGGAATCCGGGAGGCGGATCGAGCGTTTCTGGATTTGAAGAGGCGATTCACCAACGCACCGATTCTCTCTCAACCGGACACGGCCCGTCAGTTTCGTTGAAGTGGGCCGCGTCTGATGTGGGAGTTGGCGCCATCCTGTCGCAGCGATGCTCCACGGACAGTAAACTCCATCCTTGCGCCTACTACTCTCGTCGCCTTTCGCCTGCAGAGAGGAATTACGATGTGGGTAACCGGGAGCTTCGCGGTGAGACTTGCCTTGGAGGAGTGGCGCCACTGGTTGGAGGGGGCGGAGCAACCGTTTATTGTCTGGACTGACCACAAGAATCTTGCTTACGTGCAATCGGCTAAACGTCTCAACTCCCGTCAGGCCAGGTGGGCGTTGTTTTTCGGACGATTCAAGTTTGCCCTGACGTTCCGACCTGGATCTAAGAACGGCAAGGCGGACGCCTTGTCCCGGATGTTCTCAAGACGGAGGAGAGTGGGTCCAAGACCGAGACTATTCTCCCCGGAACTGCGTCGTGGGAGCAGTGATGTGGAAGATTGAGGAGGAGGTGCTGGCGGCCCTTCGGACTCAGCCCGGTCCCGGTAACGGTCCACCCGGTCGGTTGTTTGTGCCTGAGTCGGTTCGTCCTGCTGTCCTCAAATGGTCCCACGCCAGCAAGATGGCTTGTCACCCTGGCGTGGCTCGGACAATGGCGTTTCTTCGCAGACGTTTTTGGTGGCCTGCCATGGCCGAGGATACTCGGGGTTTTGTTGCTGCCTGTCCAGTGTGTGCGCAGAATAAGAGTACCAATCGGCCCAGCTCTGGACTACTTCACCCCCCTTCCTATTCCCGGCGTCCATGGTCGCATCTGGCCCTGGACTTCGTCACGGGGTTGCCCGCTTCTGAGGGGAACACGGTCGTTCTGACTATCGTGGACAGATTCAGCAAGTTCGCCCACTTTGTGCCTATTGCCAAGCTTCCCTCTGCCTCGGAGACGTCCGAGATCCTGGTTAGGGAGGTTTTCAGGGTCCACGGTTTGCCCAGTGATATCGTTTCCGACCGTGGTCCTCAGTTTACCTCTGCTGTCTGGAAGTCCTTCTGTTTGGCCATTGGAGCTACAGTCAGTCTCACATCTGGTTTTCACCCCCAATCCAATGGTCAGGCAGAGAGAGCCAACCAGAAGATGGAATCCACGCTACGCTGTCTGGTCTCTTCCAACCCCACCTCCTGGGTCTCTCAGTTGCCTTGGGTTGAGTATGCCCACAATACTCTCCCTACATCTGCCACTGGGATGTCTCCCTTCCAGTGCCTGTATGGCTACCAACCTCCCCTGTTCCCTTCTCAGGAGAAGGAGCTATCAGTGCCTTCTGTTCAGGCTCATATTCGTCGTTGCCACCGGACCTGGCATCGGGCCAGAAAGGCACTCCTTAGAGGTTCGGATCGGTATCAGCTCCAGGCGAATCGTCGCCGGATCCCCGCTCCCACCTATACCATCGGAGATAGGGTTTGGTTGGCCACACGGGATCTTCCGTTATGGACTGAGTCTAGGAAGTTGTTACCGAAGTTCATTGGTCCGTTTGTGGTGGAGAAGGTGATCAATCCGGTGGCAGTTCGACTCAAACTACCGAGGACGCTCAGAGTCCATCCCACCTTTCATGTCTCCTGCCTCAAGCCTGTCTTCCTCAGTCCTCTGTTGCCTCCTCCGCCTCCTCCTCCTCCTCCTCGGATGATCGGAGGTGGTCCTGCCTACACGGTGCGTCGCATCATGGATTCCAGACGGCGGGGCCGGGTTTCCAGTATCTCGTGGACTGGGAGGGGTATGGTCCTGAAGAGAGGAGTTGGATTCGCGGCGACAGGTCCTAGATGCTGACCTCATCAGGGATTTCTACCGCCTCCATCCTGGCGCTCCGGGAGGTCCGCCCGGTGGCGTTGGCCGGAGGGGGTACTGTAACGATTCCGGCAGTCTGAGTCGGGTCCTGTCTGGTGACTAGTGTTTTTGTTCGTAGTCTCCAGTTTCCCGAGGGTTCGGGAACGCTCCGGGGAGCTCTCTGGTTTTCCGCACCTGCATCCCGTCAGCAATCTGCACACCTGGTCCTCATCATCACCCTTTTTAGGCTCTGGCCAAACATCCAGTTCCTGCCGGATCGTTAGCCATGAACAGTAGGTGTTCTGTGTATCAGTTTAGAGTTTCTAGCGTGAGTTTTGTTGTTTTGTACTTTGTTGAGTTTTTGTGTCCTTACCTCCGTTTTTGTTCCACCTGCAGTCACACGTCCGGAACCTTCACCCCACCTCTGCCTGATGGTCGGCGGCTGCCGAGCCATCACTGGACCTAGTACTGCACCCCCAACTACTCATCCACGCCGCCCGCTCTGTCCCTGGATTATTCTGCACCTTTTGTTGTTATCTAAATAAACCCTCACCTTCGTTCAACTCTCCTTGTCCTGGTCTGCTTCTGGGTTCTGGCTGAGGGAACTGTGACAAAGGCAAACGGTGGCTACTTTGAAGAATCTCAAATATAAAATATATTTTGATTTGTTTAACACTTTTTTGGTTACTACATGATTCCATATGTGTTATTTCATAGTTTTGATGTCTTCACTATTATTCTACAATGTAGAAAATAGTAAAAATAAAGAAAAACCCTGGAATGAGGAGATGTGTCCAAACTTTTGACTGGTAGTGTATATATATATATTTTTTGTGTGCCTGTTTTGCATGTTTTTTTGGCATTAATACCTGTCACATATCAGTTTGCAAACAATGTAATTTAAAAAAAATATATATATATATACAGTGAGGGAAAAAGTATTTGATCCCCTGCTGATTTTGTACGTTTGCCCACTGAAAAAGACATGATCAGTCTATAATTTTAATGGTAGGTTTATTTGAACAGTGAGAGACAGAATAACAACAACAAAATCCAGAAAAACGCATGTCAAAAATGTTATAAAAGTATTTGCATTTTAATGAGGGAAATAAGTATTTGACCCCCTCTCAATTAGAAAGATTTCTGGCTCCCAGGTGTCTTTTATACAGGTAACGAGCTGAGATTAGGAGCACACTCTTAAAGGGAGTGCTCCTAATCTCAGCTTGTTACCTGTATAAAAGACACCTGTCCACAGAAGCAATCAATCAATCAGATTCCAAACTCTCCACCATGGCCAAGACCAAAGAGCTCTCCAAGGATGTCAGGGACAAGATTGTAGACCTACACAAGGCTGGAATGGGCTACAAGACCATCGCCAAGCAGCTTGGTGAGAAGGTGACAACAGTTGGTGCGATTATTCGCAAATGGAAGAAACACAAAAGAACTGTCAATCTCCCTCGGCCTGCGGCTCCATGCAAGATCTCACCTCGTGGAGTTGCAATGATCATGAGAATGGTGAGGAATCAGCCCAGAACTACACGGGAGGATCTTGTCAATGATCTCGTCAATGATCTCAAGGCAGCTGGGACCATAGTCACCAAGAAAACTATTGGGTGAAAGTGTTGTGGTCAGATGAGACCAAAATTGAGCTCTTTGGCATCAACTCAACTCGCCGTGTTTGGAGGATGAGGAATGCTGCCTATGACCCCAAGAAAACCATCCCCACCATCAAACATGGAGGTGGAAACATTATGCTTTGGGGGTGTTTTTCTGCTAAGGGGACAGGACAACTTCACTGCATCAAAGGGACGATGGACAGGGCCATGAACCGTCAAATCTTGGGTGAGAACCTCCTTCCCTCAGCCAGGGCATTGCAAATGGGTCGTGGATGGGTATTCCAGCATGACAATGACCCAAAACACACGGCCAAGGCAACAAAGGAGTGGCTCAAGAAGAAGCACATTAAGGTGCTGGAGTGGCCTAGCCAGTCTCCAGACCTTAATCCCATAGAAAATCTGTGGAGGGAGCTGAAGGTTCGAGTTGCCAAACGTCAGCCTCGAAACCTTAATGACTTGGAGAAGATCTGCAAAGAGGAGTGGGACAAAATCCCTCCTGAGATGTGTGCAAACCTGGTGGCCAACTACAAGAAACGTTGGACCTCTGTGATTGCCAACAAGGGTTTTGCCACCAAGTACTAAGTCATGTTTTGCAGAGGGGTCAAATACTTATTTCCCTCATTAAAATGCAAATCAATTTATAACATTTTTGACATGCGTTTTTCTGGATTTTTTTGTTGTTATTCTGTCTCTCACTGTTCAAATAAACTTACCATTAAAATTATAGACTGATCATGTCTTTGTCAGTGGTACAAAATCAGCAGGGGATCAAATACTTTTTCCCCTCACTGTAACATTGAGTTAATAAAGCAGAGTAAGCTCCAAAATGCAGGTGTTTCAGCCTAGTTCAGTGCTTTCTGTGGTGGTGGGGGGGCAGCCAGTTCAGGGCTTTCTGTGGTGGTGGGGCAGCCAGTTCAGGGCTTTCTGTGGTGGTGGGGCAGCCAGTTCAGGGCTTTCTGTGGTGGTGGGGCAGCCAGCTCAGGGCTTTCTGTGGTGGTAGGGCAGCCAGCGGAAAATACGGAGCCTAGGGGTTGGTAATGTTCTCTAGTTGCGCTATGATTGGCTCAGTGTTCTGTCACTCATGGGGACACTACGTCACAGCAAAATCTAAGGGTGGAGCTCAACAATTCAAGCCCTTTGAGTGCTGCCATACATTAGAAGTCCCCATCCAAGAAGGCTCAAGGTCATTGGCCACAGATAAAATGACGTCAAATCATGTTATATCTACCTATGCTGATCATGTCAACATAAAACTTTCAAAATCTTGGCTAGCAAGTTAGCAGTCATCATGAATCAAGTCGACAATCTACTGGCAAATCATTTTCAATCCTTGTCATATGAAGAGAAATTATAGATAAACGTATCGGTGCTCATCGGCCATTGGACATAAACATTACACAACAAGTTGGAAATTTCAAATTCAACAAGGAATCAGTGGCTAACTGCAAGCATTGCAAAGCAATCACTAGCCTGCTATTCAGTGGAGTGAATGTGTGGTCCAAGTCTGGGTTTAAGGGCCCCTTTCCAAGCTTAAAAGGATAAACATTCAACATTGGCTGTCAATTTCTGCCACGCTCAAAACAAATGGAAACTTGAAACTGGAAAATCTGACTTCAGTGAATTCAAGACAACTGGGAACTTCGGTAAAAACGAGCTTCAACTGGGAAAATGCGTTTTGAACGGTCATCCAACTCGGAATTGCAATTCGGGAACTCGGGCCTCTTCCTAGAGCTCCGACCTGAAGATCACTGACGTCATCATGATTCGACCTTGTTTCTTTCAGAGTTCCCAGTTGTCTTGAAAGCACCATAAATCCAGAGAATGCCAGACTTTGATGACGTTTGATGAGAAAATTTGCCCATGAAGGACCGCCGCGCCACCTTCCTGTTCAAGTGAGCACAGCACAACAAGGTGCGTCCAAAAATTTATTGTATGCTGCTGCATAAATGATGTAATATGCCAGGGAGATATGTATACTGTAGCTAAGGAAGTAATACTAAGTGTATGTTGTGTAGTAAGCTGTTAGTAGCCCATGTGCCTCACCCTAATAATGTGGTCTATTTACCCCTCTTAATTTCGCCTACTGTTCTGACTTGGTGGTGCACATGTAGCCTGTAACCTGTTTTAGAGAAATGTAATCATTGAATATTGTAAGAGCTTTCATTGTCTGCTTGTATGGCCCCTTTATTTATCCAACAGTTCTGACTTGGTGTACAGGGAGAACACTGTAAGAACGGCCCGTGTTCTGAATTCTGTCGCTGTACATTTCAAAAGTGCTGAACAAATAGATATATTAACTACTTCTGTCTCAGCTCGCTCATTAATGTCTTAATCGAAATTACGGATTGCCTCTTATCCGCTCGTCGTCCCCTTATGCCGTAGTTTGTACATCTCAATTGTCAGTAGAAACCACATTTGTTTAAGCAAGTCATCCATATCAGCTATGTTTTTTTTTTAAAGGCAGTAAATGAGGCTGAATGAACTGTTTCGCTGCCAGACAAGGCTCCGCTGATAGCCAGGTGTAGCGGTGGTAAGGTGTTGGGACTCTGCTGTTGGGACTCTGCTGTTGGGACGGCTTTATGGAGGCCCTAACAGTTTGTGGGCACCGTTTGTCACAGTTATAGTGCAATTAATGCATTGTTTAGTGTTGTGTTGTGTAGTGGCTTTGCTGGCATGCATCTAAAACAAGATTTACATACTAAAATTGCCACTGCTTTTATTGTAATTTGTATTATGTATTAAACCTAGATATTGTGTGTACAGTGCATTCGGAAAGTATTCAGACCCCCTTGACTTTTCCACATTTTGTTACGTTACAGCCTTATTCTAAAATTGATTAAATAAATAAAAATCCTCATAAATATACACACAATACCCCATAATGACAAAGTGAAAACAAGTGTTGAGAACTTTTTTGCAAATATATTACAAATATAAAACAGAAACACCTTATTTGCATAAGTATTCAGACCCTTTGCTATGAGACTCGAAATTGAGCTCAGGTGCATCCTGTTTCCATTGATCATCCTTGAGATGTTTCTACAACTTGATTGGAGTCCACCTGTGGTAAATTCAATTGATTGGACATGATTTGGAAAGGCACACACCTGTCTATATAAGGTCCCACAGATGACAATGCATGTCAGAGCAAAAACCAAGCCATGAGGACGAAGGAATTGTCCGTAGAGCTCCGAGACAGGATTGTGTCAAGGCACAGATCTGGGGAAGGGTACCGAAACATTTCTGCAGCATTGAAGATCCCCAAGAACACAGTGGCCTCCAACATTCTTCATTGGAAGAAGTTTGGAACCACCAAGACTCTTCCTAGAGCTGGCCGCCTGGCCAAACTGAGCAATCGGGGGAGAAGGGCCTTGGTCAGGGAGGTGACCAAGAACCCGATGGTCACTCTGATAGAGCTCCAGAGTTCCTCTGTGGAGATGGGAGAACCTTCCAGAAGGACAACCATCTCTGCAGCACTCCACCAATCAGGCCTTTATGGTAGAGTGGCCAGACGGAAGCCACTCCTCAGTAAAAGGCACATGACAGCCCGCTTGGAGTTTGCCAAAAGGCACCTAAAGACTCTGAGACCATGAGAAACAAGATTATCTGGTCTGATGAAACCAAGATTGAACTCTTTGGCCTGAATGCCAAGCGTCACATCTGGAGGAAACCTGGCACCATCCCTACAGTGAAGCATGGTGGTGGCAGCATCATGCTGTTGGGATGTTTTTCAGCGGCAGGGACTGGGAGACTAGTCAGGATCGAGGGAAAGATGAACAGAGCAAAGTACAGAGAGATCCTTGATGAAAACCTGCACCAAAGTGCTCAGGACCTCAGACTGTGGCGAAGGTTCACCTTCCAACAGGACAACGACCCTAAGCACACAGCCAAGACAATGCAGGAGTGGCTTCGGGACATGTCTTTGACATGTCCTTGAGTGGCCCAGCCAGAGCCCGGACTTGAACCCGATCGAAAATCTCTGGAGAGACCTGAAAATAGCTGTGCAGCGACGCTCCCCATCCGACCTGACAGAGCTTGAGAGGATCTGCAGAGAAGAATGGGAGAAACTCCCCAAATACAGGTGTGCCAAGCTTGTAGCGTCATACCCAAGAAGACTTGAGGCTGTAATCGTTGCCAAAGGTGCTTCAACAAAGTACTGAGTAAAGGGTCTGAATACTTATGTAAATGTGTATTTTTCAGTTTTGTGTTTTTTATAAAAAAATGTCTTAACCTGTTTTTGCTTTGTCACTATGGGGTATTGTGTGTAGATTGATGAGGAACAAAAACCAATTTAATCAATTTTAGAATACGGCTGTAATGTAACATAATGTGGAAAAATTCAAGTGGTCTGAATACTTTCCGAATGCACTGTATGTACTGATATGGAGGTTGTGTGACGTTTTAAATGTATGTATTTCAGTCCTTGACTAATAATGTTCTGTACTATGTATTATGTCATGTTTCATGTGGACTCCAGGAAGAGTAGCTCATGCTTGTACACCCAGAGAACAGTTTGATACACTCTAACACACAGGCTACAGTCACACTGAAACTCTCAAATCAAATCAAACCATATATCTCAGTCTCTTATACAGCCGTTTAAAGTGATTATTATTATTGAGCAACTCTTCCACACCAAGAATCCTCTGTTGTGGTAACAGTGCGCGTGCTCAGTCTCGGCAGCGTGCTTGATGGACACTCCGAGTCCAGATCCGGGAAACGAGATGAATCCGTGCCAGGTTTTGCGGTGATCTTTTTTTTAAAGCGCCTCACTTTTAAAGCTCTGAAAAACATAGGCTACTACCTATGGATGGATAGGCAGCTGATGACCAGAGGAGAATGACGCCTGAAGAACTGCTCAATCAGGGACAGTTGGATTAATGGGGGCAACTATTGTTTTGAAAATAATTTATTGAGTCAGATTTTTTTTGTGGATTTCTAGTCGGGTCCATGTCAAAATGCCATTTGCCAAACGGATCGTGGAACCCCAGTTACTGTGCAGGCATTCAGTCCCGAATGAAGAGAGTTTGGTTGTCGAGGATCTGTGTACCATCAACAATGCGGTTCTGTCCCGGACCCTACTGCAGCTCTCCGACCTAGCCCGGAACGCCTGCTCTCTATTCCAGGAGTTGGAGAACGACATCGTGTTTACCAACCAACGGGTCCGGGGACTGCAGAGTAAAGTCGGCAAACTTCAGCTGTCTATCTCTGGGTTAGACGCCAAGCAGGAGGCAGTACGTGAGTACACCACTTTCTACTACAGCTCCACTTGCTCTCCTTTAAGCCACAGCATGCCATGTGTTCTCTGCGTGCTGCGTAGCCAGCACATGGTCTTCTGATCTAAAGTCACGGAGGGAAACAGTTTGGTGCTCTAAATGTGGAAGCTGAAGCCTTGATACAGAATAGTCATCCATAGAAGACAGTTGGTTCCATCATGTCCATATTGCAACTGTATTTGTTTATTAAAAGTTTGGGTCTATGATATGGTCTATTTTTATGTGTCCCATGTGTTTCTATTCTATTCTATTCTGAGCGCAATTGATCGCCAGAGGGGCACGTTGACTGTTTAGCATTGTAGCCTAGTAGGCAATGGTACCAGTTTATTGGTCACCGGCGAGGTGTAATCGTTATTTCACAATGTTTTCATAACCAGGCTCTATCCATACATACAATGCTTGAAATCTAAATGGGACAATGGGGTTAGTTTGCTGTGCTGAATTAGGGTTAGGTCCATTGTAACATAATGAGGCCATGTGGAGGGTTTGACGGCTGGAGCAGCAGATGGGAGGTTTTGGTTGTTTTGTTTATTGCCTAAGATGTATTTTTCTGTTTAATTAAAGATTAGATTAAACGTTTGATTCATGTACATTAGACTGTTTTGTCAGTCATTTCAGTCCCAATGTATTGCATTTCTTCAGTCCTCATCAACATTTCAAAGGAGGATGTAAAATAAGGGGTGTGAGGGAGTAACCAATCATTTCCCTGAGACTGGCACAGCATGATACTATTGGCTGGCTAGTTTAATTTCTACAAGCTAAAATATGCTGGGTTGTTTGGATGACCCAATGCCTGCATCCCAGCAGCTGGGTCACTTTGTTAGGCTTTCTTTAAAAAGATCAAGGTTGGGGTGTTAATGCTGGGTTATTCAGCTATGACCCAGCGGATCAGATCAGAAGACTGTATGCTTGGCTTAGTAGGGGTGTGGCTTTCAGACAGTTATTTTTGGCCATCTGTGAGAGTAAATGTAATTCTGGTTAATCTGTTCTGTTGTATTGTTATCACATGTTAAGGTTGAACACTGACACTTTTGTAGCTTTAAAGGGATACTTCAGGATTGGCCCTTTATCTACTTACCCAGAGTCAGATGAACTCGTGGAAACCATTTTTATGTCTCTGCGTGCAGTTTGAAGGAAGTTGCTAACTAGCGTTAGCGCAACTGCTAACTAGCATTAGTACAATGACTGGAAGTCTATGGTATCTGTCATTGTGCAAACGTTAGTTAGCATTGGCTTGCGAAACTACCTTTTAACTTCCTTCATACTGGACACAGAGACATAAAAATCCCTGAAGTATCCCTTTAATGACGATTTGTATTTATTAGGGATCGCCATTAGTTGACGCCAAGGCAGCAGCTGCTCTTCCTGGGGTCCAAACATATTAAAGCACTTACATTACACATAAAACAAAAGATAAAACAGTAGATCATATAACATTATTACACCACTACATATCTACAATACAAAATGTATAATACCACCATACAACAATATTACAATGTAGGTGTGTGTAGAGTGTGTATGCATGTGTCTGTACCTGTGTGTGTCTCTTCAGTCCCCGCTGTTCCATAAGGTGTATTTTTACCTGTTTAAAAAAAATCTGTTTCTACTGCCTGCATCAGTTAGCTGATGTGGAATAGAGTTCCATGTAGTCATGGCTCTATGTAGTACTGTGCGCCTCCCATAGTCTGTTCTTGACTTGGGGACTGTGAAGAGACCTCTGGTGGCATGTCTTGTGGGGTATGCATGGGTGTCTGAGCTGTGTGCCAGTAGTTCAAACAGACACTTCCAGAACGTAGAGGCTGAGCGAGATGTCAATAAAAACAAGACGCCACAGCATCGCCACCGTCTCTTAGCTCTCACTGTCTACAGACAGACTAACCCTAACCTCTCACTGTCTACAGACAGACTAACCCTAACCTCTCACTGTCTACAGACAGACTAACCCTAACCTCTCACTGTCTACAGACAGACTAACCCTAACCTCTCACTGTCTACAGACAGACTAACCCTAACCTCTCACTGTCTACAGACAGACTAACCCTAACCTCTCACTGTCTACAGACAGACTAACCCTAACCTCTCACTGGTTGCCCTTTTCTTGTGGCAACAGCTCACAAATCTTGCTGCTGTGATGGCACACTGTGGTATTTCACCCAATAGATGTTGGATTTTATCAAAATTGGATTTGTTTTGGAATTCTTTGTGGATCTGTGTAATTTGAGGGAAATAAGTGTCATCCATTTGGCAGGAGGTTAGAAAGTGCAGCTCAGTTTCCACCTCATTTTGTGGGCAGTGAGCACATAGCCTGTTTTTCTTTGAGAGCCAGGTCTGCCTACGGTGGACTCTCTCAATAGCAAGGCCATGCTAATTGATCCTGTATTTGTATTTATTAGGGATCCCCATTAACTGCTGCAAAGGCAGCAGCTACTCTTCCTGGGGTCCAAATATATTAAAGGACTTACATTACATATAAAACAGTACATCATATAACATTATTACACCACTAAATATCCACAATACAAAATGTTCCATGTAGTCATGGCTTTACAGAGAGGGGGAAAAAAGTATTTGATCCCCTGCTGATTTTGTACATTTGCCCACTGACAAAGAAATTATCAGTCTATAATTTTAATGGTAGGTTTATTTGAACAGTGAGAAACAGAATAACAACAACAAAAATCTTGTATTAAAAATCCAGAAAAACGCACATCAACAATGTTATAAATTGATTTGCATTTTAATGAGGGAAATAAGTATTTGACCCCCTCTCAATCAGAAAGATTTCTGGCTCCCAGGTGTCTTTATACAGGTAACGAGCTGAGATTAGGAGCACACTCTTAAAGGGAGTGCTCCTAATCTCAACTTGTTACCTGTATAAAAGACACCTGTCCACAGAAGCAATCAATCAATCAGATTCCAAACTCTCCACCATGGCCAAGACCAAAGAGCTCTCCAAGGATGTCAGGGACAAGATTGTAGACCTACACAAGGCTGGAATGGGCTACAAGACCATCGCCAAGCAGCTTGGTGAGAAGGTGACAACAGTTGGTGCAATTATTCGCAAATGGAAGAAACACAAAAGAACTGTCAATCTCCCTCGGCCTGTGGCTCCATGCAAGATCTCACCTCGTGGAGTTGCAATGATCATGAGAATGGTGAGGAATCAGCCCAGAACTACACGGGAGGATCTTGTCAATGATCTCGTCAATGATCTCAAGGCAGCTGGGACCATAGTCACCAAGAAAACTATTGGTAACACACTACGCCGTGAAGGACTGAAATCCTGCAGCGCCCGCAAGATCCCCCTGCTCAAGAAAGCACATATACAGGCCCGTCTGAAGTTTGCCAATGAACGTCTGAATGATTCAGAGGAGAACTGGGTGAAAGTGTTGTGGTCAGATGAGACCAAAATTGAGCTCTTTGGCATCAACTCAACTCGCCGTGTTTGGAGGAGGAGGAATGCTGCCTATGACCCCAAGAACACCATCCCCACCGTCAAACATGGAGGTGGAAACATTATGCTTTGGGGTGTTTTTCTGCTAAGGGGACAGGACAACTTCACCACATCAAAGGGACGATGGACGGGGCCATGTACCGTCAAATCTTGGGTGAGAACCTCCTTCCCTCAGCCAGGGCATTGAAAATGGGTCGTGGATGGGTATTCCAGCATGACAATGACCCAAAACACACGACCAAGGCAACAAAGGAGTGGCTCAAGAAGAAGCACATTAAGGTCCTGGAGTGGCCTAGCCAGTCTACATAACCTTAATCCCATAGAAAATCTGTGCAGGGAGCTGAAGGTTCGAGTTGCCAAACGTCAGCCTCGAAACCTTAATGACTTGGAGAAGATCTGCAAAGAGGAGTGGGACAAAATCCCTCCTGAGATGTGTACAAACCTGGTGGCCAACTACAAGAAACATCTGACCTCTGTGATTGCTAACAAGGGTTTTGCCACCAAGTACTAAGTCATGTTTTGCAGAGGGGACAAATACTTATTTCCCTAGTTAAAAATGCAAATCAATTTATAACATTTTTGACATGCATATTTCTGGATTTTTTTTGTTATTCTGTCTCTCACTGTTCAAATAAACCTACCATTAAAATTATAGACTGATCATGTCTTTGTCAGTGGGCAAACGTACAAAATCAGCAGGGGATCAAATACTTTTTTCCCTCATTGTATGTAGTACATTTCACATTTTAGTCATTTAGCAGACGCTCTTATCCAGAGCGACTTACAGTTAGTGAGTGCATACATTTTATCAAGAGAGAAAGAAATGCTGTATGTATGCGCCTCCCATAGTCTGTTCTGGACTTGGGGACTGTGAAGAGACCTCTGGTGGCATGTCTTGTGGGGTATGCATGGGTTTCCGAGCTGTGTGCTAGTATTTTAAACAGACAGCTCGGTACATTCAGCTTGTCAACACCTCTTACAAAAACAAGTAATGAAGTCAATCTCTCTTGCACTTTGAGCCATGAGAGATTGACATGCATGTCATTAATGTTAGCTCTCACTTTTAAGGGCCAGCTGTGCTGCCCTGTTCTGAGCCAATTGCAATTTTCCCAAGTCCCTCTTTGTGGCACCTGACCACACTACTGAACAGTAGTCCAGGTGTGACAAAACTAGAGCCTGTAGGACCTGCCTTGTTGATAGTGCTGTTAAGAATGCAGAGTAGCACTTTATTATAGACAGACTTCTCCCCATCCTAGCTACTGTTGTATCAATATGTTTTGACCATGACAGTTTACAATCCAGGGTTACTCCAAGCAATTTAGTCTCCTCAATTTCCACATTACTCATTACAAGATTTAGTTGAGGTTTAGGGTTTAGTGAATGATTTGTCCAAAAAACAATGCTTTTAGTTTTTGAAATATTTAGGACTAGCTTATTCCTTGCTACCCATTCCAAAGCTAACTGCAGCTCTAAGTGTTGCAGTCATTTCAGTTGCTGTAGTAGCTGATGTGTATAGTGTTGAGTAATCCGCATACATAGACACACTGGCGTTACTCAAAGCCTGTGGCATGTCGTTAGTAAAGATTGAAAAAAGTAAGGGGCCTAAACAGCTGCCCTGGGGAATTCCTGATTTTGTTTGAGAGGCTTCCATTAAAGAACACCCTCTGTGTTCTGTTAGACAGGTAACTCTTTATCCACATTATAGCAGGGGATGTAAAGCCATAACACATGTTTTTCCAGCAGCAGACAATGATCGATAATGTCAAAAGCCGCACAGAAGTCTAACAAAACAGCCGACACAATCATTTTATCATCAATTTCTCTCAGCCAATCATCAGTTATTTGTGTAAGTGCTGTGATGTTGAGTGTCCTTCCCTATAAGTGTGCTGAACGTCTGTTGTCAATTTGTTTACTGTGAAATAGCATTTTATCTGGTCAAACACAATTCTTTCCAGAAGTTTACTAAGGGTTGGTAACAGGCTGATTGGTCGGCTATTTGAGCCAGTAAAGGGGGCTTTACTAAGTCATTTAAATCACCCAGAAAATATACTTTTCTGTTGATATCACATACTGTTGAAGTCAGAAGTTTACATACACTTAGGTTGGAGTCATTAAAACTCGTTTTTCAACCACTCCACACATTTCTTCTTAATAATAATAATAATATGCCATTTAGCAGACGCTTTTATCCAAAGCGACTTACAGTCATGCGTGCATAAATGTTTGTGTATGGGTGGTCCCGGGGATCGAACCCACTACCTTGGCGTTTACAAGCGCCGTGCTCTACCAGCTGAGCTTCAGAGGACCACAAACTATGGTTTTGGCAAGTCGGTTAGGACATCTACTTTGTTGGAAAAATTACTTGTGTCATGAACAATTGTTTACAGACAGATTATTTAACTTATAATTCACTGTATCACAATTCCAGTGGGTCAGAAGTTTACATACACTAAATTGACTGTGCCTTTAAACAGCTTGTAAAATTCCAGAAAATGATGTCAATGCTTTAGAAGCTTCTGATAGGCTAATTGACATTATTTGAGTCAATTGGAGGTGTACCTGTGGATGTATTTCAAGGCCTACCTTCAAACTCAGTGCCTATTTGCTTGACATCATGGGAAAATCAAATGAAATCATCCAAGACCTCAGAAAAAAATGTGTAGACCTCCACAAGTCTGGTTCATCCTTGGGAGCAATTTCCAAACGCCTGAAGGTAACATGTTCATCTGTACAAAGAATAGTACGCAAGTATAAACACCATGGGACCATGCAGCCGTCATACTGCTCAGGAAGGAGACGCGTTCTGTCTCTTACAGATGAACGTACTTTGGTGCGAAAAGTGCAAATCAATCCCAGAACAACAGCAAAGGACATTGTGAAGATGCTGGAGGAAACGGGTACAAAAGTATCTATATCCACAGTAAAACTAGTCCTATATCGACATAACCTGAAAGGCCGCTCAGCAAAGAAGAAGCCACTGCTCCAAAACCACCATAAAAAAGCCAGACTACGGTTTGCAACTGCACATAGGGACAAAGATGTTACTTTTTGGAGAAATGTCCTCTGGTCTGGTGAAACAAAAATAGAACTGTTTGGCATAATGACCATCGTTATGTTTGGAGGAAAAAGGGGTGGCTTGCAAGCCGACGAACACCATCCCAAACGTGAAGCACGGGGGTGGCAGCATCATGCTGTGGGGGTGCTTTGCTGCAGGAGGGACTGGTGCACTTCACAAAATAGATGGCATCATGAGGAAGGAAAATTATGTGGATATATTGAAGCAACATCTCAAGACATAATTCAGGAAGTTAAATCTTGGTCGCAAATGGGTCTTCCAAATGGTCAATGACCCCAAGCATACTTCCAATGTTGTGACAAAATGGTTTAAGGGCAACAAAGTCAGGTATTGGAGTGGCCATCACAAAGCCCTGACCTCAATCCTATAGAAAATGTGTGGGCAGAACTGAAAAAGCGTGTGCGAGCAAGGAGGCCTACAAACCTGACACAGTTACACCAGCTCTGTCAGGAGGAATGGGCCAAAATTCACCCAACTTATTGTGGGAAGCTTGTGGAAGGCTACCCAAAACGTTTGACCCAAGTTAAACAATTTAAAGGCAATGCTACCAAATACTAATTGAGTGTATGTAAACTTCTGACCCACTGGGAATGTTATGAAATATATTAAAGCTGAAATAATTCTCTCATTATTCTAACATTTCACATTCTTAAAATAAAGTGGTGCTCCTAACTGACCTAAAACAGGGAATATTTACTAGGGTTAAATGTCAGGAATTGTGATAAACTGAGTTTAATTGTATTTGGCTAAGGTGTATGTAAACTTCCGACTTCAACCATTACACACATTATCCAGATACTGACTGTTAGCACTTGGTGGTCTATAGCAGCTTCCCACAATAATGGGTTTTAGGTGAGGCAGATGAACCTGTAGCCATATTACTTCAACAGTATTTAACATTAGATCGTCTCTAAGCTTTACAGGAATGTGGTTCTGAATATAAACCGCAACACCGCCCCCCATTGGCATTTCTGTATTTTCTGTAGATGTTATAACCATGTATTGCTACCACTGTATCAAAGGTATTATCTAAGTGAGTTTCAGAGAGAGTCAGAATATGAATGTAATCTGTTACAAGCAAGTTATTGACTTCATGAACCTTGTTTCTCAGGCTGCATATGTTATAATGGGCTATTGTTAGCACTTTTCTGGGTTGCTTGATTGTTTTAAATGCTTTACTGGGAAGCTTATCAGAAGTAGACTTGCTCATGTTATTTATATTGGATCTGATAGTGCAGGATGAGCTGTACACAATGGTCTTCCTACTAGGGCACACTGCCTCAGTGCTAACAGTGTAACTCTGGTTCATAGGCTCATGATTACTGCATACAATAGCTGTAGGATCAACAGAGGTATTCAGGGCAGTTAGGGGGAAATAATTTAAGTTACTTAAATTGTTTCTGCCAACACCCCTAGGATAATGTACATTTGATGCAGCATTATGACGACTCATTGCCACAATGGTAGGGATTAACTGAGCTGGTCTTGGGTCATTGATAAGTCATTGTTTCAACGCAGCCTTGAAATGCGTGGACCGATTCTAGGAGCCAAGATGATTTGGAAGGACTCCGTCATTCCTGTCGAGTATCTTCTGTTTCCCGACGGTGTCCAAGTTATCTATAAAAGTGATTTCCAACAGAGCTACAGTAATCTTCTAGCCAGGTGTGTAATGCCAGTAGCCTGCTGAATCTCTCACACCCGCGGCCTAACGATGGTACTGGACCTGAAATGATTGGCGCCGCTTTTTTTTCTTCTTCTAATGCAATGGACTAAGATACAGTAGAATATTATAAAATAGAATGCAGTATATACATATGAGATGAGTAGTGCAAGATATGTAAACATTATTAAAGTGACTAGTGTTCCATTTCTTAAAGTGGCCAGTGATTTCAATAGGCAGCAGCAGCCTCTAATGTGCTAGTGATAGCTATTTAACAGTCTGTTGGCCTTGAGATAGAAGCTGTTTTTCATTCTATCGGTCCCAGCTTTGATGCACCTGTACTGACCTCGCCTTCTGGATGATAGCGGGGTGAACAGGCAGTGACTCGGGTGGTTGATGTCCTTGATGATCTTTTTGGCCTTCCTGTGACATCGGGTGCTGTAGGTGTCCTGGAGGGCGGGTAGTTTGCCCCCAGTAATGCATTCGGCAGACCGCACCACCCTCTGGAGAGCCCTGCGGTTGCGGGTGGTGCAGTTGCCGTACCAGGCGGTGATACAGCCTGACAGGATGCTCTCAATTGTGAATCTGTAAAAGTTTGTGAGGGTTTTAGGTGCCAAGCAACATTTATTCAGCCTCCTGAGGTTGAAGAGGCTCTGTTGCACCTTCTTCACCACACTGTCTGCGTGTGTGGACCACCTTCTCCACTGCGGTCCCGTCGATGTGGATAGGGGGGTGCACCCTCTGCTGTTTCCTGAAGTCCACGATCATCTCCTTTGTTTTGTTGACATTGAGTGAGAGGTTATTTTCCTGGCACCACACTCCCAGAGCCCTCACCTCCTCCCTGTAGGCTGTCTCGTCATTGTTGGTAATTAAGCCTACTACTGTTGTGTCGTCTGCAAACTTGATGATTGAGTTGGAGGCGTACTTGGCCATGCAGTCATGGGTGAACAGGGAGTACAGGAGGGGGCTGAGTACGCACCCTTGTGGGGCCCCAGTGTTGAGGATCAGCGAAGTGGAGATGTTGTTTCCTACCTTCACCACCATAGGCACATGATTACTGCGTAAATAGCTGTAGGATCAGCAGAGGCATTCAGGGCACTGGGGGGGCAGGGGAGCAGAAAGCTAGGGGGCAGGGGAGCAGAAAGCTAGGGGGCAGGGTAGCAGAAAGCTAGGGGCAGGGTAGCAGGGGGGCAGAAAGCTAGGGGGCAGGGGAGCAGGGGGCAGGGGGCAGGGGAGCAGAAAGCTAGGGGCAGGGGAGCAGAAAGCTAGGGGGGCAGGGTAGCAGAAAGCTAGGGGCAGGGTAGCAGGGGGCAGAAAGCTAGGGGCAGGGGAGCAGAAAGCTAGGGGGCAGGGGAGCAGGGGGCAGGGGGCAGGGGAGCAGGGGGCAGGGGGCAGGGAGCAGAAAGCTAGGGGGCAGGGGAGCAGAAAGCTAGGGGGCAGGGGAGCAGGGGGCAGGGGGCAGGGGAGCAGAAAGCTAGGGGGCAGGGGAGCAGAAAGCTAGGGGGCAGGGTAGCAGAAAGCTAGGGGGCAGGGTAGCAGGGGGCAGAAAGCTAGGGGGCAGGGGAGCAGGGGGCAGGGGGCAGGGGAGCAGGAAGCTAGGGGGCAGGGGAGCAGAAAGCTAGGGGCAGGGGTAGCAGAAAGCTAGGGGGCAGGGTAGCAGGGGGGCAGAAAGCTAGGGGGCAGGGGAGCAGAAAGCTAGGGGGCAGGGGAGCAGAAAGCTAGGGGGCAGGGGAGCAGGGGGCAGGGGGCAGGGGGAGCAGAAAGCTAGGGGCAGGGGGGCAGAAAGCTAGGGGGCAGGGGAGCAGGGGGCAGGGAGCAGAAAGCTAGGGGCAGGGGGGCAGAGGCTAGGGGGCAGGTGCAGAAAGCTAGGGGGCAGGGTGGCAGGGGGCAGAAAGCTAGGGGGCAGGGGGCAGTGGGCAGGGGCAGAAAGCTAGGGGCAGGGGAGAAAGCTAGGGGGCAGGGGAGCAGAAAGCTAGGGGGCAGGGTAGACAGAAAGCTAGGGGGCAGGGGAGCAGAAAGCTAGGGGGCAGGGGAGCAGAAAGCTAGGGGGCAGGGGAGCAGAAAGCTAGGGGGCAGGGGGGCAGGAAAGAGCAGAAAGCTGGGGGGCAGGAGCGAGCTAGGGGCAGGGGTAGGGGGACAGGTGGGCAGGGGGCAGGGGAGCAGAAGCTAGTGGGCAGGGGGCAGAAAGCTAGGGGCAGGGGAGCAGAAAGCTAGGGCAGGGGGCAGAAAGCTAGTGGGCAGGGGGCAGAAAGCTAGGGGGCAGGGGAGCAGGGAGCTAGTGGGCAGGGGGGCAGAAAGCTAGGGGGCAGGGGAGCAGGGGAGCAGAAAGCTAGGGGGCAGGGGAGCAGAAAGCTAGGGGGCAGGGGAGCAAGCTAGGGGGCAAGGAGCAGAAAGCTAGGGGGCAGGGAGCAGAAAGCTAGGGGGCAGGGGGAGCAGAAAGCTAGGGGCAGGGAGCAGGTGGGCAGGGGGCAGAAAGCTAGGGGGCAGGGAGCAGAAAGCTAGGGGGCAGGGGACAGAAAGCTAGGGGGCAGGGGAGCAGAAAGCTAGGGGGCAGGGTAGCAGAAAGCTTAGGGGCAGGGGAGCAGGTGGGCAGGGGGCAGGAAAGCAGGGAGCAGGTGGGCAGGGGGCAGAAAGCTAGGGGGCAGGGGAGCAGCGGAGCAGAAAGCTAGGGGGCAGGGGAGCAGAGCTAGGGGCAGGGGGAGCAGAAAGCTAGGGGGCAGGGGAGCAGAAAGCTAGGGGGCAGGGGGAGCAGGGAGCAGGTGGGCAGGGGGCAGAAAGCTAGGGGGCAGGGGGAGCAGGGAGCAGAGCTGGGGGCAGGAGCAGAAAGCTAGGGGGCAGGGGAGCAGAAAGCTAGGGGGCAGGGTAGCAGAAAGCTAGGGGGCAGGGGAGCAGGTGGGCAGGGGGGCAGAAAGCAGGGGAGCAGGTGGGCAGGGCAGAAAGCTAGGGGGCAGGGGGGCAGCGGAGCAGAAAGCTAGGGGCAGGGGAGCAGAAAGGGGCAGGGAGCAGGGGGCAGAAAGCTAGGGGGCAGGGGGCAGGGGGGGGGGCAGGGGAGCAGAAAGCTAGGGGCAGGGGCAGAAAGCTAGGGGGCAGGGTGCGAAAGCTGGGGCAGAAAGCAGGGGGCAGAAAGCTAGGGGGCAGGGGGGCAGGGGGCAGGGGAGCAGAAAGCTAGGGGGCAGGGGAGCAGAAAGCTAGGGGGCAGGGGAGCAGAAAGCTAGGGGCAGGGTAGCAGAAAGAGCAGAAAGCTAGGGGCAGGGGAGCAGAAAGCTAGGGGGCAGGGAGCAGAAAGCTAGGGGGCAGGGTAGCAGGGGACAGGTGGGCAGGGGGGCAGAAAGCTAGGGGGCAGGGGAGCAGAAAGCTAGGGGGGCAGGGGCAGAAAGCCAGGGGCAGGGAGCAGAAAGCTAGGGGGCAGGGGAGCAGAAAGCTAGGGGGCAGGGGAGCAGAAAGCTAGGGGGCAGGGGAGCAGAAAGCTAGGGGGCAGGGAGCAGGGAGCAGTGGGCAGGGGGCAGAAAAGCTAGGGGGCAGGGGAAGGGGGGCAGGGGAGCAGAAAGCTAGGGGGCAGGGGAGCAGGAAAGCTAGGGGCAGGGGGAAGCAGAAAGCTAGGGGGCAGGGGAGCAGAGGGGGCAGGGGGAGAAAGCTAGGGGGTAGGGGAGCAGAAGTAGGGGCAGGGGAGCAGGAGCAGGTGGGCAGGGGGCAGAAAGCTAGGGGCAGGGGAGCAGGGGAGCAGAAAGCTAGGGGGCAGGGGGCAGCAAAGCTAGGGGGCGGGGGAGCAGAAAGCTAGGGGGCAGGGGAGCAGGTGGGCAGGGGGGCAGAAAGCAGGGGAGCAGGTGGGCAGGGGGCAGAAAGCTAGGGGCAGGGGGAGCAGCGGAGCAGAAAGCTAGGGGCAGGGAGCAGAAAGCTAGGGGCAGGGGAGCAGGGGAGCAGGGGGCAGAAAGCTAGGGGCAGGGAGCAGATGGGCAGGGGGGCAGAAAGGCAGGGGCAGCAGAGCAGAAAGCTAGGGGGCAGGGTAGCAGAAAGCTAGGGGCAGGGTAGCAGAAAGCTAGGGGGCAGGGGAGCAGAAAGCCAGGGAGCAGGGGAGCAGAAAGCCAGGGAGCAGGGGAGCAGAAAGCCAGGGGGCAGGGGAGCAGAAAGCTAGGGGGCAGGGGGGCAGAAAGCTAGGGGAGCAAACAGGCAGGGCAGCCTATCTGCTCCTCCTCCCTCCCTCCCTCCCTCCCTCCCTGCCTGCCGCCTTCTCCCCTGCCTCCCTGCCTGCCTCCCTCCTGCCTCCCTCCTCCCTCCCCCTGCCTCCCTCCTCCCTCCCTCCCCCCTCCTCCTCCCTCCCTCCCTCCCCTGCCTCTGCGACCCTGCCTGCGACCCTGCGACCCTGACCCTGCCTCCCTGACCCTGCCTCCCTGTTCCTGACCCTGACCCTGACCCTGCCTCCGCCTCCCTAACCCTGTCTCCCTAACCCTGTCTCCCTAACCCTGACCCTGTCTCCCTGTTCCTAACCCTGACCCTGTCTCCCTGTTCCTAACCCTGACCCTGTCTCCCTGTTCCTAACCCTGACCCTGCCTCCCTGACCCTGTCTGCTTCCCTAACCATAACCATGACCCTGCCTCCCTGACCCTGCCTCCCTAACCCTAACCCTGACCCTGTCTCCCTGACGCTCGTGCTCCCCTGCCTCCCTGACCCTGACCCTGACTCCCTGACCCTGACTCCTGACCCTTCTCCTAACCCTGACCCTGCTCTCCTGACGCTCGTGCTCCCCTGCCTCCCTGACCCTGACCCTGCCTCCCTGACCCTGACTCCCTGACCCTGACCCTGATCCTGACCCTGCCTCCCTGACCCTGACTCCCTGACCCTGCCTGACCCTGACCCTGCCTCCCTGACCCTGACCCTGACCCTGACCCTGCCTCCCTGACCCTGACCCTGACCCTGCCTCCTGACCCTGACCCTGCCCTGACCCTGACCCGACCCTGCCTCCTAACCCTAACCATGACCCTGCCTCCTGACCCTGACCCTGACCCTGACCCTGCCTCCCTGATCCTAACCCTGCCTCCCTGTTCCTAACCCTGCCTCCCTGTTCCTAACCCTGCCTCCCTGTTCCTAACCCTGCCTCCCTGTTCCTAACCCTGCCTCCCTGTTCCTAACCCTGCCTCCCTGTTCCTAACCCTGCCTCCCTGTTCCTAACCCTGACCCTGACCCTGACCCTGACCCTGCCTCCCTAACCCTAACCATGACCCTGCCTCCCTGACCCTGACCCTGACCCTGACCCTGCCCCTGCCCCTGCCTCCCTGTTCCTAACCCTGACCCTGTCTCCCTGACCCTGTCTGCTCCCCTGCCT
The DNA here is from genome assembly GCF_020615455.1 of Coregonus clupeaformis. NCBI lineage: Eukaryota > Metazoa > Chordata > Actinopteri > Salmoniformes > Salmonidae > Coregonus > Coregonus clupeaformis. The sequence goes on from NW_025534301.1 coordinate 223,237, forward strand.
CCCTGTTCCTAACCCTGACCCTGCCTGCTCCTCTGGGATACTCCTCACATGGGAGGGGAAGACAGGTGAGTTTAGTGAGAGGGGGAAGAGTGGAGAGGATTGGGGGGAGGTTGAGGAGGTGGCAGGGCTTGTTTATGAAAGAAAGTGTTTAGTTTATATGTGTAAGAGCTCAGCTGGAGAACGTGTGTGAGTCATTACTGCTACATTCCTGAGGCTCCTGGCAGATGGGAGAGCAGGGCAAGTGCTTCTGAGTAGTGCTGCAGGGTGGTTTCACCAAGGTCCTCTCCTAGAAGCTGATGTATATTTTCAGGACAATCTGTAGCAAATAAATTGGGAAATGAACATGTTTGGTCCAGCAGGTTATGGTACACCTCGTGTTTGGTCCAGCAGGGTGGTTTCACCAAGGTCCTCCATGTTGAAGACATTCCATACTATTACTTCAGCTCTGTTTGTTCTGTCTCCATGGAGACTGGAACATGTTGTTGTTGTTGATTGTTAGTTGGGGGGGCTGTTTGCCCTGATCTTATCTTTATTTGTACATAATGTTTCCGCCATAGTTTCCTATGACTATACCCCAGTCCCAGCACTATACCCCAGTCCCAGCACTATACCCCAGTCCCAGCACTATACCCCAGTCCCAGCACTATACCCCAGTCCCAGCACTATACCCCAGCACTATACCCCAGTCCCAGCACTATACCCCAGTCCCAGCACTATACCCCAGTCCAAGCACTATACCCCAGTCCCAGCACTATACCCCAGTCCCAGCACTATACCCCAGTCCCAGCACTATACCCCAGTCCCAGCACTATACCCCAGTCCCATCACTATACCCCAGTCCCATCACTATACCCCAGTCCCAGCACTATACCCCAGTCCCAGCACTATACCCCAGCACTATACCCCAGTCCCAGCACTATACCCCAGTCCCAGCACTATACCCCAGTCCCAGCACTATACCCCAGTCCCAGCACTATACCCCAGCACTATACCCCATCACTATACCCCAGTCCCAGCACTATACCCCAGTCCCAGCACTATACCCCAGTCCCAGCACTATACCCCAGTCCCAGCACTATACCCCAGTCCCAGCACTATACCCCAGTCCCAGCACTATACCCCAGTCCCAGCACTATACCCCAGTCCCAGCACTATACCCCAGTCCCAGCACTATACCCCAGTCCCAGCACTATACCCCAGTCCCAGCACTATACCCCAGTCCCATCACTATACCCCAGTCCCAGCACTACACCCCATCACTATACCCCATCACTATACCCCAGTCCCAGCACTATACCCCAGTCCCATCACTATACCCCAGTCCCAGCACTACACCCCATCACTATACCCCATCACTATACCCCATCACTATACCCCAGTCCCAGCACTATACCCCAGTCCCATCACTATACCCCAGTCCCAGCACCTATATCCCCAGTCCCAGCACTATACCCCAGTCCCAGCACTATACCCCAGCACTATACCCCAGTCCCAGCACTATACCCCCAGTCCCAGCACTATACCCCAGTCCCAGCACTATACCCCAGTCCCAACACTATACCCCAGTCCCAGCACTATACCCCACTATACCCCAGTCCCAGCACTATACCCCAGTCCCAGCACTATACCCCCAGTCCCAGCACTATGCCCCAGTCCCAGCACTATACCCCATCACTATACCCCAGTCCCAGCACTATACCCCCCAGTCCCAGCACTATACTCTGTCCCAGCACTATACCCCAGTCCCAGCACTATACACAAGCCCCAGCACTATACCCCAGTCCCAGCACTATACCCCAGTCCCAGCACTATACCCCCAGTCCCAGCACTATACCCCAGTCCCAGCACTATACCCCAGTCCCAGCACTATACCCCATCACTATACCCCAGTCCCAGCACTATACCCCAGTCCCACCACTATACCCCCAGCCTACCCATCACTATACCCCACACTATACCCCAGTCCCAGCACTATACCCCAGTCCCACACTATACCCCCCAACACAAGCCCATCACTATACCCCAGTCCCAGCACTTGATACCCCAGTCAGCACTATACCCCATCCTATACCCCAGTCCCAAGCACTATACCCCAGTCCCAGCACTATACCCCAGTCCCAGCACTATACCCCATCACTATACCCCAGTCCCAGCACTATACCCCCAGTCCCAGCACTATACCCCAGTCCCAGCACTATACCCCATCACTATACCCCAGTCCCAGCACTATACCCCAGTCCCAGCACTATACCCCAGTCCCAGCACTTCATACCATCACTATACCCCCAGTCCCCACCTATCACCCCAGTCCCAGCACCTATACCCCAATCCCACTCCCTATATACCCCAGTCCAATACTATACCCCAGTCCCAGCACTATACCCCCAGTCCAGCACTATACCCCAGTCCACTATGTTCCCATCACTATACCCCAGTCCATCACTATACCCCAGTCCCAGCACTATCACCCCAGTCCTAATACTATACCCCAGTCCCATCACTATACCCCAGTCCCAGCCACTTTACCCCCCAGTCCCATGCACCTATGCCCCAGTCCCATCACTGCATACCCCAGTCCCATCACATACCCCAGTCCCATCACTATACCCCAGTCCCATCACTATACCCAGCCCATCCATCCTATACCCCAGTCCACATACCCATCACTATACCCGAGTCCCATCGCACTATGCCCCAGTCCCAGCACTATACCACCCATCACTATACCCCAGTCCCCACTATACCCCAGTCCCCCATCCCACTATACCCCAGTCCCATCACTATACCCATCACTATACTAGCCCAGCACTATGCCCCAGTCCCAGCACTATACCCCAGTCCCACCACTATACACCCCAGTCCCATCACTATACCCCAGTCCCATCACTATACCCCCAGTCCCATCACTATACCCCAGTCCATCACTATACCCCAGTCATCACTATACCCCAGTCCCATCACTATACCCCCAGTCCCATCACTATACCCCAGTTCCATCACTAACCCCAGTCCCATCACTATACCCCAGTCCATCACTATTACCCCAGTCCCATCACTATACCCCAGTCCAGCACTATACCCCAGTCCCAGCACTATACCCCATCACTATACCCCAGTCCCATCACTATACCCCATCACTATACCCCAGTCCCAGCACTATACCCCAGCACTATACCCCCAGTCCCAGCACTATGCCCCAGTCCAGCACTATACCATCACTATACCCCAGTCCCAGCACTATACCCCCAGTCCCAGCACACTATACCCAGTCCCAGCACTATACCCCAGTCCCAGCACTATATCCCCAGTCCCAGCCACTATACCCCAGTCCCAGCACTATACCCCCAGCCCTATACCCCAGTCCCAGCACTATACCCCAGTCCCAGCACCATGCCCCAGTCCCAGCACTATACCCCAGTCCTGAGCACTATACCCCAGTCCCAGCACTATACCCCAGTCCCAGCACTATACCCCAGTCCCAGCACTATGCCCCAGTCCAATGTCTCCAGTGTTTTTCAGTGCTCTGTGTTGGTGGAACACGGCACCATATTGGGAAATCTGCCAGGTTGATCTGTTTCGCCACAGAGGCCCACGTGGGGAACTAACACCACCACACCCCCAGGTACTTTCCAAGGCAGCCTGTGTCCAACTATCATCTTGTTCAGAGCTTGACTGCAGGAGTTCTCTCTGAGAGGATGAATGAAGCAGACCCGGCCCGGCCCTCCTTCAGCCCTGTGACGCAACAAGGTCAACAGAACCACAGTTCCCAGAAATGAGTTTTCACGAGGAAACCAATGTTTCCAATAACATTCTCCTGGGTGACTCTGAAAAACAAACCTCTGAAACCCCAATAAAGATCCAGAGAACAGTACATCTCTCACAACATGAAATGGAATAGTAGAAAGCTGTCTAGTAAAGCACTGAGAAGACTGGGGTTCAAAGCCTCTTTAATATCAGGGCTGTGCTTTAACTTTTACACCTCACAGATGGTCCCGGTTAGAAGGCAAATAAAACAGTCTCCATTCAGTTTTATATTTCATGCTTCTCTGATGTGCAATAAACCAAAACACACCAACTCAATATGAACTGCTGTTAGAAATGATATAGCAACACATTCAGGAAATCAGTTATGTTATAAAACTAGTCACTCATTGCTTGATATAAAAAATATATTTAAAATACAAAGTATACGAGAAGCAATCTGAAAAGTCCATCTTATGTCCCAGCTCATCTTAACACTACAGCTGTATATATATATATATATATTGTAAAAGTAGTTATCCCTGGCTATAAGGTAGATGCACCAATTTGTAAGTGGCTCTGGAGAAAGCGTCTGCTAAATAGCGTAAAAATGTAAATGGGCAGAGCCATCACAAACTGTTCAGGCCCTGTCCAGGGATATAGCTACTGTTTTTGCCTCTTAAGTTGTTGTTTGAATGCAGGGAAAACAAAGACTGAATTGATTATACTACTGTGATATTTATGGGCCACGAAAACTAAACGTATCTACTTTAAAATGTCTTTATTCTCTATAGAAGATGACAAGTTACCTGGACGACCAGGCTTGCCCAGCTATAGCCTTGGTACATAGCCCCAGAACTAGAGTCTGGAGTATAGGAGCTGGGAAACATAGGAACAGGGCGTGAGGCTGGGAAGTATAGGGCGGCGTGGACTGGGGTATAGGAGCTGAGGCTTGGACTGAGGGTATAGGAGCTGGGGCGTAGGCGGGCGTGGACTGGTATAGGAGCTGGGAGAAGTGGAGGCTGGGGCATAGGGCTGCAGGAGCATAAAACAGAGGCGTGGGCTGGGAGCATGAGGCCCTGGGAGCAGGAAGCACAGGGCATGCGTGGGCTGGGGTATGAGGCTGGGCGTGGAGCTGGTATAGGGCTGGGAGGTATGGAAGGCTGGGGCTAGACTGAGTATAGAGCTGGCGTGGGCTGGGCGTGGACTTGGGCGTGGGCTGGGGAGTATGGGGCTGGGAGCATAGAACTGGGGCATAGGAGCTTGGGCGTGGAGGCTGAGGCATGAGGCTGGGGCATAGGAGGCTGGGGCAAAAGCTCAGGCTGGGGTATAGAGAACAGAGGCGTAGGCGCTGAGGTATAGGAGCTGAGGTATAGGGGCTGGGGCGTGGAGGCTGAGGTATAGGAGCTGGGCGTAGGTATAGGAGCTGGGAACATAGAGCACAGGCGTGGCTGAGGCATAGGGCTGGGGTACATTTTACATTAACATTTTAGTCATTTAGAAGCGCTCTTATCGGCGACTTACAGGAACAGTGGGTTAAGTGCAGCATCAAAGAGGGCACAGCTAACGTCATTTAGCAGGCAGCTCTTTGGCAAGAGCGACTCACAAATTAGTCTCGTTCACCCTATAGCCAGTGGGATAACCCTTTACAATTTGGGGTAAGGATTTGCATCTATATCAGGTATTCCTTAAAGGGTGGGGTTTCAAATGTCTCGGAAGGTGGTGTTGGTGAAACTCCGCTGTCCTGGCGTCGTGAGCTTGTTCCACCGACTGGGGTACCAGAGCGAGCAATTTTGGCGGCTGGCCCAGAACTATGCTTCCGCAAGAGGAAAGGAGCCAGCAGGCCAGAAGAAGAGGTGGATGAGCGCAATGCCCTCGTTTGGGGTGTAAAGGGACTGATCAGAAGCCTGAAGGTACAGAAGTGCCATTTACTAACTGCTCCATAGGCCGGCACCATGGTCTTATGGCGGATCTGCGCTTCAACTGGAGAAGCCAGTGGAGTGTGCGGAGGGTAGCGTGAAGAGAACTTGGGAAGGTTGAACACCAGGCTGGGCTGCGGCATTCTGGATGAGTTGTAGGGTTTAATGGCACAGGCAGGAGGCCAGCCAACAGCGGTTGCAGTAGTCCAGGCAGGAGATGACAAGTGCCTGTAGTTAGGACTGTGCCGCTTCCTGTGAGCGGGTGGCGTACTCTCGAATGTTGTAGTGCATGAACCTGCAGGAGGCGG